>NC_069501.1:1090761518-1091061518 GCF_027579735.1 Bombina bombina | reverse complement strand
TACTATTTCTGAACAAAGGGGATCCCAGAGAAGCATTTACAATCATGTGTGCCATAATTTCACAAGCTGTTTGTAAATAATTTTAGTGAAAAACCTAAAGTTTGTGAAAAGGTTTGTGAACAAATGAACTTTTTTTTTTTATTTGATCGCAATTGGCGGTGAAATGGTGGCTTGAAATATACCAATATGGGCCTAGATTAATACCTTGGGTTATCTACTAAAATGAAAATATATACATGTGAAGGGTTATTCAGGGATTCCTGACATATATCAGTGTTACAATGTAACTATCGCTAATTTTGAAAAAAAAAAATGGTTTGGAAATAGCAAAGTGATACTTGTATTTATTGCCCTATAACTTGCAAAAAAAGTTAGAAAAAGTGTGTTTTTTTCCATTTTTTCATCATATTTTATAATTTTTTTTATAGTAAATTATAAGATATGAGGAAAATAATGGTATCTTTAGAATGGCTGCTTCGGAGGCCTAACGTTTATTACTCACCTGAAAGGTACGTTAAGAAGCAGCGGTCATAAGAACACTGCTCCTTAACCTGTCTGACTGCCACCTTTTAGGTGGCAGATTGAAATCCTCCCGATATAATACGATCAGGATGATTGACAGCCCCTGCTGGTTTGTTTGTCATAAATGTTATCTGATTTGGTATTGCACTTAATTCTAATGTGATGACTATTAGGGAACTAGTAAATAGAATTGTGTTACATAAGTTTTAGTTATGATTTTACTTCTTATAGGGACAGTAAACACCCTGGAATTACAAGGTTGTTTACTTACTTTTAATTACTGTTGTGTAGTTATAAAATAACAAGTCAGCCAAGTCTTTTACTGCAATTATTTAACAATAGCCAAACTTCACCCACCATTTGCCTATTTGGAGGAACCAATCTGGGCTTTAGTTAACAGACAACAAGGCTAGTCACTGTCATAAAGTTAGTATAAAATGCATTTTTTTTCCAGTTATCTATTACGTTTCAAGTTCTGTGAATTAGAAATTGCTCTATTTGCAGAGTTAAATTAGATGAAAATTGGGGAAAATAAACTGTTGCTTTGTGTATTTGTGTTTGATCATTCCTTTTTTATAAAAATGCACTGCGTCTCTATTTTGTTCATAATAAATATTCCTTTATTAACTTTTTGCCTTTGTCTATTATTTGAACCACATTACTGAAGTGACTAGTACTGTTTTGGGATTTTTAATCTGTTAGTCTCGGTTTATCCTAAGAATCTCCCATATAATAATTTGAGGTGGTGGCAGCAGTGATAGTTTAGTGTGGGTGGCATTAAAGCGTAGTTTGGGCATTTTTCTGAGTTGAGTACAGACAAGAGTGAGTGTTTACTCTCTTGTACTGAAGTCACAGGTTAGCCTAGACTGTGACAAATTGGTTAAGGAAGAAAGGGTTGGTTAACCGGCTTTTGTTTTGTTTTGGATTTAAAAAAATACTGTAATGCAGATGTAATTAGGGAATATAAATTACTTTCACTTTATTAAGGTTTAACTTTTTATTATTCTTACTCACCCTCTTTTTTGTAATTATTTATATCCCCATACTCTAGTATCAATACACAATACTATGTTGAAAACAAACCAGAAAGAGCTTTTGTAATACTTTTAAATGGTACTCAGCACTCACTCTGGGGTGCACTTATTAAAAAGCATACAGCTACCTCAGGGAAACCACGCGTTGTCCCATCTTCAGAAGACAGTAGCAACCCCAAAGAATTTCGTTATTAACAGCATGCTAAGTAAAACCGTGGCTTTTCCTGAAGTTGCTATATATATACAGTGTATATATATATATATATATATATATATATACAGTATATATATATATATATATATATATATATATATATATATATATATATATATATACTGTATATATAGTATCCAATGCAGCACTCACGGTAACGCATTTGAAATGCTCTTTTGCCCAGAGTGCACTTAAATACACAATACCGTCATCCAAAAATGAAAGGCACTCACCGGGTCTTAATCAGCCTTAATAAGCCTTTATTATAGTGACGTTTTGGGGTTACCCCTGTCCTCAGACAAACATTACTGTGAAGTAATACACTTACCTACACATAAAGTCTCCCAACTCCCACCCGCAGTTCTGGCGCGAAAGTACTATGTGACTGAATGTAAGCGGCTATTACAATGCATATAGGAATTAACCTCTTCATGCATTTGGAACCTTTCTGCCCTTAATAGCTTAAGGGGATATTCTAGTACTAGCTGTGCCGGATTTTCTTGTTTCTTTTCTATCTCCCCAGTATTTGCAAAATCGTTAAACCGTGTATGATAGAAACCATTGCTATTAAGCATATGTTACATTCTATCTACACAGTTAAATGATCTGCAACAGCTCCTTATTAAGTATCATTCCCCACTACAGACCCTTTTTCTTTAAAGAGAGCAATCATATCATCACACTATTCTTCCAAAAAAGGACTAATAGTATAACGATAATGAACTTAAAGGGACATAATACTCATTTGCTAAATCACTTGAAACTGATGCAGTATAACTGTAAAAAGATGACAGGAAAATATCACCTGAGCATCTCTATGTAAAAAAGGAAGATATTTTACCTCACAATCTCCTCAGCTCAGCAGAGTAAGTTCTGTGTAAAAAGTTATACTCAGCTGCAGCCCAGCTGCAGGTAAAAAAACAAACAAATGAAGAAATGAACAGCAGCCAATGAGCATCAACAGTACTGAGGTCATGAACTCTTTTACTGTGATCTCATGAGATTTGACTTAACTCTCATGAGATTTCATTGTAAACATCCTTACACTGAATAGGGAAATAACATGAGAGTGCACGTAAGCTCGCTCCTTCCACTGTCCCGGGACAGACATACTGATATGCTGCTTAGAAGTCCTTTACAATGGGATGTAGCTACTGAGGAACTTTTGAGATAAAATATCTTTCTTTTTTACATAGAGATAGCCAGCTTAGCTAAAGTTATATTAGAACCATAGGTGCTACGCTGATCCCCTAGGTTAATCACCAACATCTAAAGTGTGATGTAGCCCCATTGTAGCCTACAATACAATTCTCAAAAAGTATTTATCAAAAATACATGTCATAAGTATTGGTGGCTACTATAATACACACCCCAACGAGGAATATTCATTCTGAGCATAAGGTTATAATCATCCGATCTCAGTGATTATGTCATACAAAACTTTAAACAGTCAGAAAAAAAGTCAGAAAGAATCTCTTTAAGGTTTATACTTAAATCACATTTCACTATATGTTTTTTAGGGAAGCAACGCTAGTATTGTCCACCAATTTATATGGACTAGTATCCTATACAATACCTTCCGATAGTGTGTGGTGATGAGTATCCACCCATGAGTTGCCAGACTTCCACACAGAAAATGGGATGCAAGACGCTCCCATAGCTGTGTGCTGTGGGCATAGAATGGGCAGAGACACCAACAAGTGGGACATCCACACATTGAGCACTTAACAGAGTCACAGCAACATAGGGTTGCACCCCAGGTATGTGTCACACTCAATGGAACTATAGGAGTACCTTAAAATATATATATATATATACATATATATATATATATATTCTCTTTCTTTTGCTTCACTATGACATCACAAGCAGATCCTCAGAAGACTATGGCTAGTGATCTTGGACATCAGGTGGAGGATACGGCTTGCCAGGCAAGAACAGCACAGATGGGCACTGCCTCCTATACTCAAGATGATGCTAATCGTATTCTTTTTGCCCCCATCTCCAGGACAGCTGGTGAGACTCCTGTAAATCTTTATTTTGCCCTTCTTAAATTGAAAAAGAGAGAAATAGAAAATTACACAACAGATTGAAAAATATAAAAATGATCTCATAATATTCAAAAATAGAAAGTTAGAGACAGTCAACACTGATTATGCACAGGGTAAGGTCTACAAATGGCTTACTACACCACGAGACAATCAACAGAGGAATAGAAGGGTGTAGATTTGATACGTTAGATACTAGCGGAGGGAAATCACTCTATGTTAACTTATCCCTCACCAGGAGCACATGTGCAACAAGATCAATATAGCTTAACACACCCCTTCAAACTACACTCCACTCCTAGTCATTTTTTAGGGGTCACTACACGATCACAAGGGGGAGGAACAACAGACCTCACATTAGGCGGGTGGGGCACCAGGTACAGACCCCCCAGAAGAGGCCGCCAGAGGATATAGTCATTAATCTCAGTTCTCATATCCTTACTGCCAATGAACATAAGGTGCTAAACAAAGGTCTATCATTTGTGCCTAGCACCTTAATTTCTGAATTTGAACAAAGATTGGATATTCACAAATTGAGCAGAACCTTAAAAATAAAATAATTTTTTCAAAACACAGATTCTACATGTAGTCCCCTACTGAACTCAAGTGTAAAATACAAAGTACATTTGAACCTACCAACTGTAGTCCCAGCACTAAAACATTTATACGATTAGTGTCACTGGATTTAGATGCTGAGAGAAATCACACTCCATGGAAAAATAACTTATCCCATGAGGAAAGGGATGCAATTAAAACCCTTCAGGGAGATTACTCTGTTGTGATTAGGCCCGCAGATAAGGGCGGGGCTATTGTCCTTTTGAATTATTCTGATTACAGAGCTGATATCCTTGAACAGCTTACTGACACATTCACATATGCCCCATTGCCTGCAGACCCAACAGGCATGTACAAAAGGCAGCTAGATTCACTCATCAAGTTGGGTTTTGAACAAGGTTATATTTCAGAACATATCATAGATTTTTGTACTACCAAGTTTCCTAGAATTCCTATTGTGTATACTATCCCTAAGATTCACAAAAGGCTTGACAAACCCCTGGGGCGACCTATAGTCTCCGCTGTAGAATCTCTATTACAGCCAGTAGCCCAATATGTGGATATTTTATTACAACCTGTGGTTAGGAATACTCTGTCTTATATCCTTGATACAAATGACTTCATCAGACAGTTAAAAATTGTAACTATACAACAGGGTGACATTTTGGTCACCCAGGATGTTAATAGTTTATATACCATCATTCCGCATCATAGTGGTTTGACTGCCGTTAAAGAACACCTCACAGGTAATCCCCTATATGAGGGACCGCCGGTGGAATTTGTGCTATCCTTGATTGAGTTCTGTCTACATAAACATTACTTTCGCCTTGAAGGTGATTTTTAGTTACAGATTGCGGGTACGACAATGGGTTCCTCCATGGCCCCCTCGTATGCCAATATTTTTATGTCACAATTTGAGAATTTATACTTGTGGGGTAGGTGTGATGAATCCCTCATTTGTTACCACAGGTATATTGATGACATATTTTTGGTGTGGCGGGGGGGGGGGCCTGGAGGAACTACACAGATGGTTTCATCAATTTAACAGTACAGATACAACTGTTAGGTTTAAGATGACCTCTAATGAGCACACAATAAATGTATTAGATCTTAACATCCACAAAGAGTCACAACATTTGGGCACAACCCTGTACAACAAACCCACTGACCGAAATTCAATCCTTAGGGCGGATAGTTGCCATCCTCCTGCCTTACTGAAGGGCATTGTTAAATCCCAAATGATTAGGACGATGCGCAATAATTCAGACACAATGACAGGGATCTCCTAGCTGTCTGGAGTGGGTGACAAATTAATTCAAAGAGAGTATAAGCCCAGACTTATTAAAGAAATGATTGATGAAGTATCACTACTAACACAGTCGGATCTAATTCAGAGAAAACCCAAAGGTGAATCTAAAGATAAACTGATCATGTCTACCACATTTACACCGGGCACTAGGAAAATGGGACAAATACTTCGGTCTCATTGGCCAATTGTGTCCTTGGATCCAAGACCCCCCTTTGCCACTAACCTGGACCCAATGGTAGGCTACAGAAGAGGAACCAACTTGAAGGATTTACTGGTCAAGACAGATCCCAAACGGAGTTACACCACTGGGACAAGGGTCAACATAAAAGGATCATATCGCTCTCTAGGGTGCACCACATGTAACGGACTGATAAACACCAAATCTTTCCATCACCCACATACTAACCAAAATTTTGCCATTAGACATTCCATAACATGTACTACTACACATGTGGTGTACTTTTTGTTTTGTCCATGTTCTAGTTTTTATGTGGGAAAAACGTCTGGAACGGATCAACCTATAGCAAGGCATTGCGCCAGGAAAGACCATTCCATCTCCTCTATCAGATACATACTCATAGATCATGTTCCTGCATTGGAGAGAGGTGGAGATCGCAACAAGGTGCTGTTGATGCGGGAGGCACAATGGATATACCGTTTGGGTACAATATACTCTGGGGGATTAAATACAGCACCAGATTTTAAGGTACTCCTATAGTTCCATTGAGTGTGACACATACCTGGGGTGCAACCCTATGTTGCTGTGACTCTGTTGAGTGCTGAATGTGTGGAGGTCCCACTTGTTGGTGTCTCTGCCCATTCTATGCCCACAGCACACAGCTATGGGAGCATCTTGCATCCCATTTTCTGTGTGGAAGTCTGGCAACTCATGGGTGGATACTCATCCCCACACACTATCGGAAGGTATTATATAGGGTACTAGTCCATATAAATTGGTGGACAATACTAGCAGTGCTTCCCTAAAAAACATATAGTGAAATGTGGTTTAAGTATAAACCTTAAAGAGATTCTTTCTGACTTTTTTCTGATTGTTTAAAGTTTTGTATGACATAATCACTGAGATCGGATGATTATAACCTTATGCTCAGAATGAATATTCCTCGTTGGGGTGTGTATTATAGTAGCCACCAATACTTATGACAAGTATTTTTGATAAATACTTTTTGAGAATTGTATTGTAGGCTACAATGGAGCTACATCACACTTTAGATGTTGGTGATTAACCTAGGGGGTCAGCGTAGCACCTATGGTTCTAATATAACTTTAGCTAAGCTGGCTATGATCCTTATCCGATATCCTGGTGACAAAAATTAGCATGACATAGAATACGATATAGTCTTAAATTTTTTTTTCTTGAATTTTACAGGGTGATACACATAGAGCAGCACGAGATGGGAATAGCTCTAAACATATACCTCTACCATCTATTCCATAGGGTTGTAGAATCTTTTGACAGCTGATATAGATTCTATGCCCCTGTTTGTTATCTTTCTGTGATTAATGGTAATTTGGGTATTACACTAACCTAAGTATAATGTATACCTGCATTTGATCTGTCACATTTTTTTCATCAGATGACAGTATATGATGGTGGTATCGATACTTTGTGTATCCTCTGTTTCTATAGCAACAGATTGCCCATCGGGCTGTTGCGGCATTGACCTATTTTTTAATTTTTCATTTTTTCACTTTTGCCTGTTTAATGTGGGCAATATTAAGCTCTTACACGCATATGTGATTTAAAATTGTGCACTGTTTTATACTACACAACACTGTTTAATATTTTAGGCACTAAGAGCTTTTACGATATGCATGGCCGAAAGTGATGTTGTTACACTTCCAGTCCAGTAAGATAGTGGAACGCAAACTGCATTCCACCATGAAAGTTTGGCACAACTTGTTCATGCTTGGTAAGAATTATGTTTGTTTGATAACCACTATAAAATTATGTGTGTTTTTCTCACTTATGTATGCTGACGAAGGGGACTAGATCCCTGAAAACATTACATTAAAGTACCTTTACTTATTTGTAAAAAAAGACCTGTAAGTGCAATCTTTACTTTGTCTATTTACCTATATCATTGCACCCAGGCGGCTGATAGACGGTGGATAGAGCTGGAGTTTGGATATTTATATATATTTTTTATATATATATATATATATATATATATATATATATATATATATATATATATATATATATATATATATATATATATATATATATATATATTGGTCTGGGAGATATACCTTATACCTGACATACTATATTAGATAAGTGTCTACAGTATTGACTGGGTAGCTGTATTGGTAACTTAAAAATGTTTGACTGTGTCAGAATAAAACTACATTTTTTTTTCTTTGTTTCAGGAATCTGGTGTGAAAATGAGGTTCCAAATATTACTAGTAGATACTGGTATATAAATGCCTATGCAATGTGTGCCATGAATTGTATCATATAGTTTTATACACTCAATATTAAGGGGATATCCACAGATAGGCAATGATTTTCCTATTTGATGGAGTAAAAACAAATATATATACAGTATATCTATAATGATATTATTTACTACAGAATTACATCAGACTGCTACTCACAGGGTATCTATATGATATAAAATGATAACTGGAAAAGGTGGTGATATTATATCAGAATATGAACTAAAATATTAATTAATAGCATACTGAAAGTATAAAATTATAAAAATCCTTTTAAGTACCCTAATAAACATATGATTTTTTTAAGTACATCTATTAAAATATTATAAGTAGAATTGTATGGAAGCATACATCAGATAGGTATATTATATAGATTTAATGTTATGCACAGGCCTAATATTTAGTATGTATAAGAATACATACTAAATCAATATACTCATGTCTGGTATTGAAATACACATA
Organism: Bombina bombina; assembly: GCF_027579735.1. Classification (NCBI taxonomy): domain Eukaryota; kingdom Metazoa; phylum Chordata; class Amphibia; order Anura; family Bombinatoridae; genus Bombina; species Bombina bombina. The sequence goes on along the minus strand of NC_069501.1, from coordinate 1,091,052,914 downwards.
TTAAATTAAACTAAAAAGTCCATATATGTTGACCAGATAGTTTATTAATACTAGAAAATAATAAGTATATTAAAGGGACACTAAACACAATTTTTTTCTTTCATGATTCAGAAAGAGCATGCAATTTTAAACAACTTTCTAATTTACACCTATTATTGATTTTTCTTCATTATCTTGCTATATTTATTTGAAAAAGAAGGCATCTAAGCTAATGAGCCACATATTTTTTTGTTCAGACCCTGGACAGCACTTTTTATTGGTAGGTGAATGTATCCACCAATCAGCAAGAACAACCCAGGTTGTTCACCAAAAATGGGCCGGCATCTAAACTTACATTCTTGCTTTTCAAATAAAGAAAGATACCAAGAGAATGAATGTGTGATAAAAGGAATAAATTAGAAAATTGCATGCACTATCAGAATCACAAAAGAAAACATTTGGGTTCAGTGTCCTTTAAGTATACGTTTTAAAAATATATAAGGGAATATATTTTCCCTGTAGCTGAAAATGGAGCTACACTCCAGTTGCCTGTTGCCCCCTCCGGTGTCCAATATGAGAATTGCAGCCAAAGGTATTCATTTGGGAAATTGAATAACCAGTGGATTAGCCAATGAAAGCAAAGGGCGTAATCAAACATTTTTCCATTGGGTAATTTAGAATTGAAGGTGGAGTCGGTCACAGACAAAAAAACTATGCAGAGAAGGGAAAAGAAAGACAAAAAAAACACACTTTGGTTTGGGGCCTGGTTTGGAATACCCTGTTTACAAAAATACCTTCACGTATGACTTTGGAAAAAAAAAAAGCTGAAACTCGCAAATATTGATTACTGGTAAATTATAAGCGATTGTTAAATATATTTAATATTTTAGATCAAAGGTATTCTATAGCTCTAGTTAAATTGTAGCTGTGATTTGTAAGTGATATTTGTAGTTACAGGTAGGTGTTCCATAGGTCTGTGTAGTCTATAAATAATCATATCTAGCATCAAGCAATTTACTGTTGAGAGGAAAGGTTTTGTATTCCATATTGATAAATTCATTTTTATTTACTGTGAACTCTCTTAAGAATTGCACATAAATTGGCTATTGTGTTGAATTGATAATTGTATAACAATTTCTGGGTTTAAGTGAAGTATATTAGATTATCTTGGGTTGAAAATAGTAATTTATTTCCCTGTGGGAGTTAAGATAAGATTCAATTGTGAGATTTGAACATAGGTTAGTACAAATGTTGTTAAATAAGCTATATATATATATATATATATATATATATATATATATATATATATATATATATATATATATATATATATATATATATTGAATTTGTTAAACTTTCTGGCTATTTATAAATTGTTTTAGTATAATTCATGTGTGATATTTAATAAGCAATTCATTTTGAGTTAAGGTTAATTTATAGAAATATCTACTGAATATTAATTTAATCTTAATATCTCTATAGCCTGCTTTATGTTCTAATATTGTATTGATCAATTGATAGATATAACTGGTTATAGGTGATATTCAGTTACTACATAAATATTATCAATGTGTATATAAAAATTAACTGATCAGAATTTAGGAATATTTTATATTGAGATTAAATATTAATTTTTAATAATAATATTGTTGTCAAATTTATAGAAGTTTTAATAGTTTTATTTTGGGGTACATTACAGAGATTTGACATCTTACTGGAGTGTATTGACAAAGTTCTGCTATATTAATTGGAGACATCACTGACAATAGTTTTATACTGCTATTAATTATTAATATTTGTAATTACAATACGTAACACGTTGGTAGCAATTGCTGCTGATAAATACACCAACATTACTGGAGGACACTCCTGACACGTATCAACATTATGATATTTTGAATTTCAGTGTCGGGTGTGCATAATTCAGGCACTCAAATCAGATGTTTAGGTGTTCTTCCGTACCCTCCCACAGGAGAAATAAATCGTTGATGTACCTTTTAAGGAATGATATTCTTTTGTCTGAGAAAAGTGTGGTCCCCACCGTCTCGAATTCAGCCATGAACAAGTTGGCATAGGTAGGGGCCACATTTGACACCATGGCCATTCCTGCTATTTGAAGAAAATATTCTTTCTCAAATCTAAAATAGTTCATTTCAAGGCAAGATGTTAACAATTCCATCACTGTGTCAATAGGTGGGACGACATATGGGTAGCGGGCTAATTGTCTGGCTACTGCCATTATGCCCTCTGTATGTGGAATAACTGTATGCAGGCTAGTTACATTCATCGTAACTAGTACTGTCTCATCTCTGACCCCAGACCTGGTAGTTAGAATATTGATCATAGAACTGGAGTCCAGCAAAAATGATTCCACGTTATGTACTAGAGGCTGGAAAAGTTGATCCAAGATGGTAGCTATGGGTTGTAGAAGAGACCCTATAGCCGAGACTATAGGTCTCCCAGGGGGGGCAGACATGCTCTTATGGATTTTAGGAAGCATGTACTTGACCAGTATTCTAGCGTGTTCCACAGACATATGCTTTAGTGTCCTTATCTATGCAGTTCATAGTGTGCATTACTTGTAGCATGTTGTCCAGTTGTTTTTTTAAAACTCCCCATTGGGTCACCCCTCAGTCTTTTATATGTGCATATGTCATCCAGTTGCTGCATCATTTCTTTGCGGTAATCCGTGTAGTCCTGGGTGACTATGGCCCCTCCTTTGTCGGCTTCTCTCAGGACTATAGAAGTATCCTCCTGTAGACTTTTTAGGGCTCTTCTCTCTTCTTGGGTAAGATTATGCCTATACTGGCCCCTCTTTTCAGGCAGTTTAGTTTTTTCTTGTAATATTAATCTGGAAAATGTCTTGGTCGCTTGGTTATTGCTAGATGGGTAAAAAGAGCTCTTCCCCTTGTGCGTTCTTTGTGGTTGTTATTTAGGGTGTTTAAAGTGCTCCTTAAGTCTCAAAGTTCTTGCAATTTTTTGTACATCCACCTAAAGATCGAATTCATTACATTTAGTCATGAGTATGAATGACAAGCATTTGTTCAAAACACTTTTTTCATCCAGGGAGAGCAAATGGTTGCTCAAATTGATGACTACATCTTCATTGTACGCCCCCTCCTGGGGGGTCTGTGTGGTCTGTTTGAACCCCCCCCAGCCTCATATGGTTCCTCTTGCATCCCCGTTTTTTGATTGTGTTGTCATGCCCCTTCTATTTGTTATTTGCGGGGGCCAGTATGCTACTACAGCGCTCGTCTAGATGGATCTATAACCTGGGTGCTATGGCATCTAGACTGGCACTGTTTTCTGTAATGCTTTCTCTAATATTTTCTTCAATCGATCCTTTCAATGGATCCTTTTTCTTTGATGTATCCTTTTCCAATGTTTTACCTTATACTCTCTAATACATTAATCTGATAACCCTAGATCTCTAGCCTAGTGATAATTTAGGAGTTATTTTTTTAGGTCCTTTAGATTATGGTTTTGTATAACATTTCTTTCATGATTCAGATAGAACATACAATTTTAAATAACTTTCCAATTTACTTCCAAATGTGCTTCATTTTCTTGTTATCCTTTGCAGAAGCTGCAATGCACTACTGGGAACTAACTGAACACATTTAGTGAGCCAATCACAAGACACAATTGTGTGCAGCCACCAATCACCAGTTAGTCCCCAGTAGTGTATGATATGTAAATGCTGTCTGCAGAGGCTTAGATACAAGGTAATCACAGAGGTAAAATGTGTATTAATATAATTGTATGTTATCCAAAACTGGGGAATAGTTAATAAATAGATTATCTATCCTTTTTAACAATAACAATTCTGGAGTAGATTGTCCCTTTAAACAGCTTTTACTACACAAATTTTAATAAAAATAGGGTTTGTATAACTTTTATCATTATAATATACTTTTATACATATTAGAAAGTACCCAGGGCTTGTGTAAGATGTGTATTCAGTAATATTTAAATATATTTTGTACAATTTAGATTTCTGAACTGTGATTTTTTTTTTTTAACCATGTTAGTGAATCAATTTTAAAAAAATCCCTCATTTAGCCTTTTCTAATTAATGAAACTACAGGCTAGAATCATGTGTATAATTAGTTTAGGGGCTCTGGAATTAGCTCCCATGCCCGGCTAGACGATAAAGTAATTACATGACATTATGAGAGTGATTGAATTAAGTCTACTGATCGTACCATTGATTTTTTTTTCCCTTTTCTTTCTTTCTTTTTTTTTTTTTTAACATTTTTACTTTTTGTGGCCTGGAAGGTTATTTTATTTCCTTTCCCACTGACCTAAAATTAGCATTTAAGCATGGTGAGACACGGATATTGTTGCTATAAATCATACCAGGAAATCACTGTTTATACTGACAGCTCAGCTACAGATTAATAATTATTTCTGCTATTGCCAAGATGAAAAATTAGTTTGATGTAATTTCATTCACTGGAACCTTCTATCACTGGCTATAATATTTGAGCTTATGAATTAGTATCTTATAATAGGTGATAATGATCTCCTACAGATTAAACACGTTCATTTCATTAAACATCAGTAGTGAAGCATTTCAAATTGTAATAGCTTACATTCATTTTCTTTGTACAGGGACTCCCTGTGTAGAAAAAAAAATGTGGCATTTAATTACTACGCTGCTTTCACTGGTCCTGTATTATTTGGGAAGAATCATTTGACACAGACTGCACCTTATGGGAACCAGTGCTTTTTTTTGATTGACTTAACAAATGAAACCAACTGACACGGTTCCTTTCATCTACAGACTTTCTTAAAATGTAGTCGCTTTTAACAGGGCGGTAAAAGCTGTGAGAGAAAAAGGTTAAGATATTTTTAAATGTTACATTTGGCAGGAAACATGTGACACAAAATTACTTGCTTGTGCACAGAAAAAAATGCTTCACTTACAATGTAGTTCTAAATTGCAGACCAATAAATTTTGTTACTGTGCCGATTTCACTGGCTCAATAAAGCAATTTCACATTCTGAGCTAGAGCAATTACACATTAAAGGGACGTGATAGCCAATATTAAACCTTCATGGCTTGGATAGAGAGTGCAATTTTAAGATCATTTTTTTTTATTTACTTCTGTATTTTCTATCTTCTCTCAGTAGCGGCTACAAATATATGCTTCTTGTCATTGGCTCACCAGATGTGTTTAGCGAGTTCCCAGAAGTGCATTGCTGCTATGCATCTGACTTATGGGCTCCGTTTACCAAGCAGTGATAGCAGCAACTGTGACTGGGCCCCTGAGGGTGGGGGCCCAGCTTCTTAGATTCTTGCACCTGGGCCCTGTGGTCTCTAGTTACGCCTCTGGCTCACAGCAAACGTAAAATGCTAGTTAAGTGCTGCTACTTATCCTATCCATGACACTTTAGGTGGGAGACAGCAATCATCTTGATTCAATCAGATTGGGATGATTGACAGTCCCCTCTTGCACATGATTGGACGCTCACAACATGGGGTGGCACTGCACGCTCGCTGCAAGGCTGTGCAAACAAGGTCCAATAAAGTGAACCTCATCCGCCCGGCCGTTGATAAATGGAGTGCTATATGTTATGTGCAAACAATAGTGCAATAATAAAAAGTTAAAAGCACACTGTTTTGTGTGCACACAATAACATATTCCTCAATAGAAGTCAATGGAGCAAAAAAAGGGGAAAAAAACAACCTACTCACGCGCAAACCGAATTGCATATTCTCAAGTGTGCTAACCCGAAATGAAAATATTAATATTTCACATTATACATACATATATATATATATATATATACATACATATATATATAGAAATATCTATTTAGAAAAACTTAGAACATATTGCCCTATTTGCAGAACATTGGAATGTGAAATATTTGCAGTAAATACATAGTTAAAACCTTTATTAAATATGAATATTGCATAAATATGAGTTTTCATGATATTATCTACTTAACTACAAAGGGCTCCAATGCACACACACACATATATATATATATATATATATATATATATATATATATATATATATATATATATATACTGTCTATATATATATATGTAAACATATGTATTTATGTGTTTATATTTGTATATATGTCTGTAAATACATAAATACACATATAAATACATAAATACATATGTACACACATATAAACGTATATATATATATATATATATATATATATATATATATATATACAGTGGCGTCGCTACAGGGGGGCAAGGGTGGGCAATTACCCCATTAAGATTATTCTTTGCCCCCCATGTGCCCCCCTTTCCCGGTATGCGTGACAAGGGAGAAACACCATCTATGGGAGCAGCAATCAGGCAGGCAAATTCTATAATTCTATAAGAATAGCAAACTTATCAGACAGAACACCGGCACTTGCATTAAGCAGCCTCAGAAACATGTGGTGATTTTTATTACTTTCTAAGTAATAGTTTCAGCGCCCTCTACTGGCTCCCCCACCCCAATGCTGAAACATTCCCTCCCCATCATGTTTAGTCAGCCCCGGTAGCACAAGGAATGTGACCGGCGAGTAAGAGAGAGGAGGTGGAGCATAAGCAGAGCAGCAACTGCTAGAAGAGAGGGAGCAGTAATATTGTGCCCAGAATGTTGAAGACAGCCAGAGAACTTGCAGAAGATCTGTGGGGGTAAGTTGAGTAAAATCAGTTTATCAATCATCACATCACACATGCTTGGAGCCTGATTGTCAACTGGTGCCTTTGCTTTGCAGAGCACAATAGTCCCTTACTAGATAGCAGTTTCAGTATCACCCCCCCCCACTCGTGACCCCCGGGGGGGGGGGGGTGATACTAAAACTGCTATATACTCAGGGACTATTGTGCTAACATAAACGAATGTGAGCTATTTGGAATCCTATGGTAATTGTTGTGTAGGGCTGAGATACTAATGGCAGTGCGTTTTATACATACACAGCACACACACACACACATTAATATATATATATATATATATATATATATAATGGTTTCCTAAAAAGCAAATAGTTGCATATATATATAATAACTCACAATATGTTGTGAAAAAAATCTGTTCTGACTTTAAATTCTACTCTTTTCTGTAGAATTTAAAGTCTCTGTAAAATGAACAGATTTTTTTCATAACACATTGTGAGCTATATTTTATATATATATATATATATATATATATATATATATATATATATATATATATATATATACTGTATATATATATATATATATCTGCAATGATTTGCAGACAAGTCTACCAATGTTTTTCTCAAAGGGAGCTGAAACAGTTCCTAAAAGTAATGTATGCACCAAGCAACACTGCCCCCAGAGTAGGTCTTTACATATTACACTTTTGAGAGAAAGGGAGTACAGCCCATCACATGAGAAAGTCAGTACAATAGGTTTTACAGAGCTAATTCCCTGCATATATTTTATTTATTTTTTTTAATCTCTTTATTTTGTGTTTCTTGACAAGTGATAAGACAAAAGGAAACAAAAAGCAACAAGAAAAATAAAAATATACAATCGAAAGTTTGTGAAGACGCAGCTTCCAAAGTAACAACAAAATTCTACAGAATCACAATTCACAACTTTTGACTATACCTCGTACCTTGAAAGAGTTTCTAGAACCATATTTAGAATTATATATTTTTTGGTATACAACAGAACAAAAACACACACAAAAAAAAAGAGAGGGGAGGGAAAAACCTAAAACTCTCTCTCTCTGCCCCTCCACCCGCATCCCCCACCCCCAAGTATCCCCCTCAAAGGGTTTCTTCAAAATTGTCAGTCCATGCCTGCGGGAAAATATTTAATAAGGTCAATTCCGCAAAACTAACAGATGACAAGAAAGGGGAAAGGATCAGTTTTTGGAGTGATATTGGATAAGTTAATATAATATTTTTCTCTGAGGCATCTTGAAGATGATATGATTCAAATACAATTTGATCCTGAATATATTTAAAGACTGTAGACACCCCCGGTGCCCGCCTGGCCTTCCAATTTGTAAGTATGCAATATCTCACTACAAGGATAATAGCATTTAGACAATTTATTGAAATATTATTGATGGAATCTTGTGGTGGGATTAAGAAAATGATATCTTCTGCTGACAATCCAATCGTAATTTTATATAGTTTATTAAACCAAAAAATAATTTTCAGCCATAGCTGTCTAGCCTCAGGGCATGTCCAGAACATATGGAGTATATCTGCCTTATCATTTGAACAGCGAGGGCATGTACTAGACTATGTTATATAGAACCTTGATATTTTAAGTGGGGATAGATAAAAATTATTGATCAGTTTCATGTGTGATTCCTTCCAACCCATAGGTATTTTACATTTACGAAGTGATTCAAAGCTCTGTTTAATTTTTTCATGATCAACTGAAGGAATTGCTGGTGCCCAGCAATTACAGATATTATCCAAATAGAGCAGACTTTGTTTTTTCAACATAATATCGTATATAAACGAAATCGAAGAATCCCTTGATGTAAATTTTTGTATACAAAGTCTAATATCAGACCATGCAATTGAAAGAGGGAAAAGCCAATTTTGTGATGAGATAAAATGTCGACTTTGGAAGTAAACAAATAGATTAGACCTAGGTAACTCGTATTTGTTAAATAAGAATTCAGCCGTACACATTTGATTATTTCCATCTAATAGCTGATTTACGAGCAGTAGACCTTTTTGACTCCATTCTTTGAATACTTTCTGATATAGACCCGGGAAAAAACTTGGATTACCTATAATCGGTAAAAACTCAGAAAATGAAAAATCTATATCTAGACTTGTACAAAACTTTTGCCAAGCTATAATTATATTTTTAATTGAAATAAGCCCTGTAACATTCTGAGGAAGCTTCCGTATTGGGGAGTGCAGGATAGCCTTTAAAGAAAATGGTGTAATTAAACAAGTTTCTAAATCCTCTGATGAAACAATATTTGTTCCAGCGAGCCAGTCTACCACTGTTTTTACCATCGCAGCCAAGTTATATAGTTTAAGATTAGGAAGTGCCAAACCAGCCGATTCATGATTTTGCATTAATCTGAAGAGTGCAATTCGAGGTTTTTTATTGTTCCAGATAAATTTAGAGAACTGTGTATAAATTTTCTTCAAATCTTTATTTAAGATAAATAGTGGAAGATTCTGGAGAGGATACAATAAACGGGGGAAGATAATTGATTTAATTAAATTGGCCCTTGCCGTAATTGACAGCGGAGACGCTGCCCATAATTGTAAATCTACTTCAATATTTTGGAACAAAGATTCAAAATTGGATTTATACCAGTGTTTAGGATTTTTATGTAAGACTAGACCCAAATATTTTATAGTGTCTACCACTTTAAACGGGATATTAGGTAGTAATGCCGGAGTATTGCCTATACACATTAATTCGCTCTTCTCTAGATTTACCTTGTAACCTGAAAAAGAGCTAAATTCTTCAAGAGCTTGCAAAATAATTAATATTGATTGTTGAATATTAACTAAAAAAAAACAATACGTCATCTGCATATAGCAATGCTTTAAGTCGCTGGGAATCAAGCTGCACCCCTGTTAATATGTCTCTAAACCAGATCGCTAGCGGCTCAAGTGCAATGTTAAACAACAAAGGAGACAGAGGGCACCCTTGTCTAGTGCCTCTCTGTAGTACTATTTTAGAAGATAAGGACCCATTAATAAGAAGATAAGATATAGTCTTTTGATATAATCTGTGAATAAATTGAACAAATTTACCTTTAAATCCAAACTTCTCTAATGCCCTAAATAGATACTGTCAGACAATCGAGTCAAATGCTTTGACTATGTCCAGGGAGAGAATAGCTACATCTTGCCAGAGAGGTTTCTTCCTATCTTGATCTATATTCCAGGCATAGTCCAGAAAATTGATAAGCTTGCAGATATTTTTAGCAGAGTTTCTGGCTACCATAAACCCAGACTGGTATGGATGAATAATTTTGTGTAAACATGAAGAAAGTCTTGACGAGATAATAGCCATTAAAATCTTGTAATCTGTGTTTAGCACTGAAATCGGCCTATATGAGGCCGGGTCTTCTATATTTTTTCCCTTCTTTAATATAAGTGAAACATTTGCTGCAGAGAAATAGCTCGAGATAGGGTTCTTTGTAAGAAAGTAGTAATTGAAAGATTTTTCAATATTGGGAATAAATCTTCCCTTAGACATTTATAGAACTCTGCTGGCAATCCATCCGGCCTGCTGCTTTGTTCAATTTTAGATTATCTTTAGCTTTTCTTAATTCTTCTATAGAAATCGGTGCATTGATTAAGGTTAAATCTTCATTTTTAACTTGGCCAAGAAATTATCTTGATTCTGCTCATTTGATTCTATTCTAGAATACAGTTGTTGGTAATAGGTAAAGAATACCTCCGAAATTTCTTTAGAATCCGTAGAGCAACCATTGCAGGTTTGAATAGCAAAAATCAAATTTTATTTCTTTCTAGATTTAGTTAATCTAGCAAGATGTTTGGCTGAACAGCCATGAAACCCTCTAAAATGCAGATTTACTTTAGCTTCTTCCTCTAACGATTTTTGTTTTAAAAAGAGATCTCTCTCTTTCCTATTTTCTAGATATTTTTCCCAGTTTATTACTGTGCGATCTAAAAAATATTTTCTATATGAGTTTCTAACCTTATTGGTAATCTGGATTTCCCAAGCTTTACTTTTTTTCTTTCCTATACTTATATATGCCTGTATTTCTCCCCGGAGCACTGTTTTAAAGGCTTCCCAGAATATTTCAGGTTTATCAAAATAATCGATATTGTAAAAATAGTATTCCTGCCATATAGGTTTTAATCTATTGACAAATTTAGGATTATTATATAAGTATCTAGGAAAAGAAAAACCAGGTATTTGTGTCCTATCTTTATTAATTATAGGAAAAGATAAGGAAATGATCGCATGGTCTGATACTATAATTTCTCCCATCTCTATCTCTAATTTTTTAATAGAAAGTATTTCGGAGACTAAGAATAGATCTATTCTAGAGAAAGTTCTGTGCGCTTTGGATTCGCATGAAAATGACTGTATATCAGGATTTTTGATCCGCCATATATCGACCAGTTTTAACGTGAAATAAAATTTCTTTAAGAACTTTGCATTTTTATTATATTGAGCTCTATTTTTATTTTAAAATCTGTCCAAAACTGGACATAATGTTGCATTGAAATCTCCACCTACTATCATACTTTCTGAGATAAACGGAGCTAGTTTCTTTTTGATTTTCTCCCAGAATTCACTAGAAAATTTATTGGGGGCATAGTTGCCCCCAATAAATTAAGATAAATTTTATATTTTTTACTTGGATTTGAAGAAGGATAAACCTAGCTGCTGGGTCTAACTGCTTTAATGAGCTTATACTCCAAATCTTTATGTAAGAGGATCGCTACCCCACACTTTCTATGACTCCCAGAAGTGGAAATAACTTCCCCTACCCATTTTATTCTCAATTTGGCTGCTTCTTGTTCATTAATATGTGTCTCTTGAAGGAAGACAATATCTGGTTTATTTTTGGCTAAGGTTTTAATGACTAATTTACGCTTGATAGACGAAGAGATTCCCCCAATATTCCAAGATAATATCCTAATTCCCTCTGTCACCTAAGACCCCAATATTAATATATGCCAATAGAACTTGACCATGTATGGAAAGAAAAAATAAAGAAAGGAGACACGCGAGGGGAGGAGGGAGGCAGTGGGGCAGGGAGAAAAAAAAAACCCAGGGGAAAACCCATAAAAATTTAAAACAAACACATATTTCAACTTAACAGGCATTGTCAAATACTGTGACTATTATCCTTCCTTCAAGGGATCTTTAACATTATGCATGACCCCTATATTAAATTCTATTAGGTTGTTCAGTATCTATATATTTTATAACTTCTGTAACATCCTTAAAAGAAAGATTGACTCCCTAATCTTCAACTATGATTTGTGCCGGGTATATCAGACAAGCTTTTACTCCTTTATTTATTAATTGGGTACAATATGGGGCCATTAATCTTCTTTTAGCCGAGGTCTCACTAGAGAAATCTTGAAATAATAAGACCCTATTATTTCCAAAAACTGGAGGGTCAGCTTTTTTTAAATAGTTTCAGTAATTCTACTTTGTCTTGACATTTTAGAAGTTTAACTATACATACTCTATTCTTTGTACTTCCGACTGCGCCAGATCTCTTGGGGCCTAACCTATGTGCTCTCTCAATCGTAAGAGGTAGTAATTGTGCTGGCATCCCTAATGCTTAGGGTAGTGTAGTAGCAGTAAATTTTATTAGATCGTCATATTCAGGTAATTCTGGTAGGCCTACTACTCTGATATTATTACGCCTGGAGCGATCTTCCAGGTCCTCCAGGTGTAGCTGCATATTTTTAATTTTAGAATCTTGTTTTTGAATTATACTTTCCTGAGTGATCTTCTGGTCTTCCAGGTCAGAAATTCTACTTTCTGCCTCTGTCAGTCTAGTTGAAAAATGTCTAACTTCAGTGGAAAGTGTGATTATTTCAGTAGAGATAGAGCCCAGTTCTTTTTTAATAACCTCAAATTGAGGAGAAAACAATTCTGCTAATTTAGATATCAGGACTTGAGGATCCATAGAGATCCCACCAGTCTCATTTAGACTGTCTGAGCTAGTATCAATTATTTTATTTTTCTTATCTTTGGATTTCGCTGGCATTTTGGGTGAATTAGATTTCACCTGAGTGATTAATTTTTCCATTAAAAACAAAAAAAGTGAATACAAACAATCTGTGCACAATACCAGAATTTAATCTGGGTGATTTCAAATGTGTATCAAATCTATAATCTAAATATATCTTAAGTGATCTTTCACTTAATCCCTTCTTTTGTGCTGTTTTTTTTTTTTTTTTTTTTTTTTTTAATTTAATAAATAAAAGTGCGTATGAGAATTTACTAGTGTCAAAGAGCCTACGATATGTATTGGCTGATACCAGTCAGTTAGTTAGTCTAACCTCAAATTTATCTCGTCTCAGTCTAATCAGAGACTAGGTGTAAGGTATATTAAGATACGTCTCAATCAAAAACCCCTATTAAATAACACATATTATTTAACTCTTAGGGTCCTGTCTGACATATTGAGTAAGTAATTAGTTCAGCTACTTTATCTTATATGCAGTATTATATATAACAACATAAAAAATTGCTAAATTTTTGTAATTCAAGATCTGTAATACCTGCCTCATCAACTAAAGCATGACAAGTTTTTTTAAGTCTTTTAATTGCCAACTACAAAATACCCAGAGATTCAGAATAACACCTTTCAGAACAAAGGGTAAGAACACTTTATAGGAACCTTTGTATTATGAATAAATCTTGTACTAATAATACATTTTAATTTATACTTGATCTCTATCATGCCCAATTATGGAAATGCAACAAGATTTATAAACAACATGTCAAAAAACAGTTTATGGCAAGTCCATAAATAGTTAAACTTTGGGATGTAAGAAACTAGGATAGCAGCAGCATATGCTGCTGCTATCCTTGTGTCTATCTGTTTGGGGGTTTGCAGGAACCCTGGCAGCGAGCATTGAGCATTTAAGGGTGCTGGACTTTTGACTGTTTGTTGGATGTAAGAAACTGTCTGAGCATATAATTTTGTAACTTTATAGCATGTAAAAAGACAAGACCAACGCTATTAAGAGTAATATCTTGCATAAAACAGGTTACACATGTCCCCCATAGAGCCAAAGTACTTGCAGTTTTTAGCTGGTAACAAGGTAACAAAGTCTGCTGCTGCAGTTCAAAGATAACTGTCTCCAGTAAAACCAACCAGTTCCTGAGGGACACTCACTCCAGAAATACATTTTTATAATTTATCCATATCATGGTTTCAAGCATCAAGATCACAACAGATGTTAGGAGCCGCTGCAGGGCAGCAGGTGAACCAAACTGGCGAAGCAATGATCTGGTAGCAGAGTTTATATTTTTACTATTTCTTATGCACAAGTTAAACAGCAACAAACACCAAAAATACCCTAGGAGGTGTTACCACCCCACAGCGGGTAGATACTTTTACCACAGCCCGTGTTGCCTGTTGCCTCACTGGAAGACAAATACTCAGATTCCTGCGATATTCCTGCTTGAGATTTTTAGTAGATGACCGTCTCCCTAGGATGCATTATGCACCAACAACAGGAGGGTTAATGAGAAAAGCACTCTCCGTAGCCTTGTGCTATACCCGGTATAGAGATCCAGCAATGGGACCTGCGGGTCCTTTGTACTGCTTGTTAAGTTGTGGCTCTGGCGAAGGACCCTGTAATCCAGCCTGTAGCGTACTTCCTGCTCAGGCTTAGATGAAGTTGCCCAGCTCCCTAGGGTGCCGAGACACCAACAGCGGGAGAGACGGCAAGGAGGATAGTTGAAACAGGCTGCCTATACTCCGTGTACCACGCCAACCTCAGCGTGCTCTGGTCCGAACAGCTCCTCCCTCCGGAAGTCCGACTCAATCTCGAACAATTACCTCCACTGCATCTTACTGATGGTCCAGAACCCCCTGCATATATATGCATATATTTTATAAACCAAGGCTTAGGAAGGGCAATGTGAGCGCTCTCTGTGTTACCTATGGATCAGAACGTACTGAATTTTCCAACCGTCACTTTTAGTTGGCATTTTTAACACCTTGGAGATAAGCTATTTAGTAAGTTTTACAACAAAACTGGTGAAATATTCTCTTTCACTCATGGACTGAAAAGAATTAAAAGCTATTTAAATTAAAATAGCACTATAGTATTTGTTTTTTTTTTAAGTATGTGTGTGTATGTATGAGTGTATCTATGCATGAATTTTTCTATGCATGAGTTTGTATGTGTGTGTGAGTTTGTGTAAGCATTAATGTGTATGCATTAGTGTGTGTATGTGTAAGTGTGTGTTTGCATTAGTATGAGTGTGCAGGGCCATCTTTAATATTGACTGTACCCTGGGCAAATATTTTCTTGCCCCCCCACATGCAATTTTGCTCTCCACCCCAACATCCCAAAAAACAACAAAATCAATTTATTTTATAAAAATGTTTTAAAATTATTAGCCCAGCAGTGGATCATAAGGTTTTAGGCCTTATTTCTTTTCTTTTTTCATAACAATTCAAAAGAAAATGGGCAAGCAAATCACTTGCATGCAGGTGGGTTGAATTGCATTCATCTCATACCATTTTCTCCCTGAGAGAAGGGAGAGAAAAGAAGGGGAGGGGAGAAAAGAAGGGGAGGGGAGAAAAGGGAGGAAAAGGAAAGAAGAGAGAGAGAGAGAGAGGAGAAAAGTGGGGAGGGAGAGGAGAAAAGGGGGGAGATAAAGAAGGGAGGGGAAAAAAGGAGTGAAAGAAGGGATCAAGAGAGGAAGTTGTGAGAAAGAAGGGAGGGAGGGAGGGAAAGAAGGGAGGGCGTTGAGGAGGAAGGGAGGGAGAAAGGGAAAGAAGGGAGAGGGAAATGGAGGGAAAGAAGAATACACTTTGAAACAATCACTGCCCTTCACATGCAACAACATACAGTAATTACCATGATTCAAGTAATGAAACTATTTAAGTGTCCATTTACTATTTACTCCATGGGTTCATGAATGCAGAGAAAGCTAACTATTAGTAGCTAACATACATTAGCGCTGAGAGTTTACGATTAGACATCACAAACTGATCTAAGCAGTGCACAGACGCATCCTATCTGTTAGTTACTAAGACCTGCAATAAGCACTGCGCTCACAGACCCACCACAGCTGACAAGGGGAGGCAGCATATCGGCACAAGGTCTTCTCCTCCAGCCTCACCTTGTAAGTATATCCAGGGCAAGTTTCTCACCAAGAATGCTTCCACTGCAAAAATGCCTGCGGCTCTAAATGAAGCAATGGTTTAAAGGAGCACTGCCTGTGAAGAACGACCTTAATCAGCGCACATGCCATGTCTTCTCTGTAAAAGCCTCTACTTTATTGCTCACTGTACTATGTGCTGGCTTTTAAAAAGAGGATAGGGCAGTTGTGCTGCCCCTCCCAAATCTGCTGCCCTAGGCACCGGCCTTGTTTTTCTAGGCCATAATACGCCCGTGATATATATAAATAATTAATCCCATATTAATTAACAGTTTTATGGTATACTTTCACATTCCTCTCTGTTTATCAAATTACATGTATTAGTTTAGAGTTTGTGGATTTCCCTTGCATGCGCCTATTTCTTTTCTTGCAATTGTTTTCTCTCAATGAAAGGGTGATTGCTTTGGTGAGGGCCATTTTAATCAGACCTTTTAGACATAGGCAGCAGCAGGGGGGGCTCAGATTTCTTTTAGTGTATCTAACGATTTTTAACTACAGCGCTGGTTCTTCGCTTTTTTTTTTACACACACACACATATATATATATATATATATATATATATATATATATATATATATATATATACAATGGATATAAAAAGTCTACACACCCCTGTTAAAATGGCAGGTTTCTGTGATGTAAAACAATGAAACAAAGATAAAACATTTCAGAACTTTTTCCACCTTTAATGTGACCTATAAACTGTACAACTCAATTGAAAAACAAACTAAAATCTTTTAGGAGGAGGAAAGTAAAAATAAAAAAAATAAAATTATATGGTTGCATAAGTGTGCACACCCTTAAACAAATACTTTGTTGAAGCAACTTTTGATTTTATTACAGCACTCAGTCTTTTGGGGTATGAGTCTATCAGCATGGCACTTCTTGACTTGGAAAGATTTGTCCACTCTTCTTTGCAAAAACACTCAAAATCTGTCAGATTGCGAGGGCATCTCCTATGCACAGCCCTCTTCAGATCACCCCACAGATTTTCGATTGGATTAAGGTCTGGGCTCTGGCTGGGCCATTCCAAAACTTTAATCTTCTTCTGGTGAATGCCATTCCTTTGTTGATTTGGATGTATGCTTTGGGTCGTTGTCATGCTGAAAGATTAAGTTCCTCTTCATGTTCAGCTTTCTAGCAGAAGCCTGAAGGTTTTGTGCAAATATTGACTGGTATTTGGAACTGTTCATAATTCCCTCTACCTTGAATAAGGCCCTAGTTCCAGCTGAAGAAAAACAGCCCCAAAGCATGATGCTACCACCACCATGCTTCACTGTGGGTGATATGTAGTGTTGTTTTTTTGCTCAAAACATATCTTTTGGAATTATTGCCAAAAAGTTCAACCTTGGTTTCATCAGACCATAACACCTTTTCTCACATGCTTTTGGGAGACTTCAGATGTGTTTTTGCTAAATTTAGCTGGGCTTGGATGTCTTTCTTCGTAAGAAAAGGCTTCCGTCTTGCCATCTACCCCAAAGCCCAAACATATGAAGAATTTTTGGAGATTGTTGTCACATGTACCACACAGTCACTACTTGCCAGATATTCCTGCAGCTCCTTTAATGTTGCTGTAGGCCTCTTGGTAGCCTCCCAGACCAGTTTTCTTATTGACTTTTCATCAATTTTGGAGGGACATCCAGTTCTTGGTAATGTCATTGTTGTGCCATATGTTCTCCACTTGATGATGACTGTCTTCACTGTGTTCCATGGTATATCTAATGCCTTGGAAATTCTTTTGTACCCTTCTCCTAACTGATATCTTTTAACAATGAAATCCCTCTGATGCTTTGGAAGCTCTCTACGGACCATGGCTTTGAAAATGTCAGGAAAGATCTACTAGAACAGCTGAACTTTATTCGGGGTTAATCAGAGGCACTTTAAATTATGGCAGGTGTGTGATGACTCTTATTTAACATGGTTTTGAATGTGATTGCTTAATTCTGAACACTACATCCCCAGTTATAAGAGGGTGTGCACACTTATGCAACCACATTATTTTTTTTTTTTTTGGTTTACGTCCCTCCACATTAAAGATTTCAGTTTGTTTTTCAATTGAGTTGTGTAGTTTATAGGTCACATTAAAGGTGGAAAAAGTTCTGAAATGATGTATCTTTGTCTAATTTTTTTATATCACAGAAACCTGACATTTTAACAGGGGTGTGTAGACTTTTTATTTCCACTGTATATATAGAGCTTGAACAAAGAAGTTGATCCGGAGGTCAGTGAAATAAAAGAAATCTTTATTTAGTTCTAATAGGATAAAAGCCCATGGGGGTCTTGCTTTTATTTCACTGACCTCCGGATCAACTCTCATTGTTCAAGCTCTACCTATTGGCCTTCTCTCCCAGAGCAGGAGGATCCTTTTCCCTTCAGCAGCGCCTAACTCGCTGAATAACGAAGAGGCGATTGTCCGCCACGGATCACATGCATGCATCAGACCACGTCACAGAGCGCCCACAGAGTCTGCAGCGGTACACGTTGGTTGCAGTTTACAACGGAACGGCTGCCTAAGAGATCCACAAAGAAAACCAGACATCGGTACACAGAGCCTGAGGGACTGGGGCAGGAACAGCATGGTAACCGTAAGTGTGAACAGCCATAGGCTGTCAAAGGTACTAATCCTTTAAGATAATTCCCCCAGTGTTCCTTGCCTGCATAACAGTGTCCTGTGGAAGGAATGTGTGTTGCTATTGCCTTCCATCTCTAAAGTGACAACAGGGTCCAGTATACAGAATTTGGGCATTGGCCCCATTTTGGGATATTGGCAATATTGTCAGTGAGAGAAGGTTTTTTATCCCTTATTGGGAGCTTCTTATACACCTGTGCACTATACATACTTCCTTTTGTATATATAAATACATAAATACACATATTTAGACATGTATATGTATATATCTCTATGTTAAAACCCTTTGTCTGCTTGTAATACGAGCAAAAAAACCTGACGCATGCAACTCTTAATCTAGCCCTAAAGCATTTACTTTTTGCCCTTTCATGTCCCATTAAGCACAAATTTCAATGCTGTGACATTTTGTTGAAGTACAAAGCTATCTAATACAATGGGACATAATGCAATCCATATTTTCCATGTTACCCTAAAAATGTTCATGGGGGAGGGATTAAGCCTCAGATTTTTTACCAGTTTATTTAACTTCTTGATAACTGCTTTTCCCTAATTTGACAGTTTATCTGGTAAAGGTTTACATGCCAACACACACACATTCACTTCTGTTTGTTTTATATTAAAACACTGCTAGAACTGTGCAATATAGTTTCAATATGATTTATTTATCAAAAATGTATTACTACATCATTCATTTTTACACTTTGATACTTATAAAACAAATTGTGTGTTCAGTGCCTATTTAGATAAAACAATGTGGTTCAGTCACAGTTTGTTATGCACTTTAAATGTATATCAAAGATACATTGAAGTAAAAACAATATACAGGGAGTGCAGAATTATTAGGCAAGTTGTATTTTTGAGGATTAATTTTATTATTGAACAACAACCATGTTCTCAATGAACCCAAAAAACTCATTAATATCAAAGCTGAATAGTTTTGGAAGTAGTTTTTAGTTTGTTTTTAGTTATAGCTATTTTAGGGGGATATCTGTGTGTGCAGGTGACTATTACTGTGCATAATTATTAGGCAACTTAACAAAAAACAAATATATACCCATTTCAATTATTTATTTTTACCAGTGAAACCAATATAACATCTCAACATTCACAAATATACATTTCTGACATTCAAAAACAAAACAAAAACAAATCAGTGACCAATATAGCCACCTTTCTTTGCAAGGACACTCAAAAGCCTGCCATCCATGGATTCTGTCAGTGTTTTGATCTGTTCACCATCAACATTGCGTGCAGCAGCAACCACAGCCTCCCAGACACTGTTCAGAGAGGTGTACTGTTTTCCCTCCTTGTAAATCTCACATTTGATGATGGACCACAGGTTCTCAATGGGGTTCAGATCAGGTGAACAAGGAGGCCATGTCATTAGATTTTCTTATTTTATACCCTTTCTTGCCAGCCACGCTGTGGAGTACTTGGACGCGTGTGATGGAGCATTGTCCTGCATGAAAATCATGTTTTTCTTGAAGGATGCAGACTTCTTCCTGTACCACTGCTTGAAGAAGGTGTCTTCCAGAAACTGGCAGTAGGACTGGGAGTTGAGCTTGACTCCATCCTCAACCCGAAAAGGCCCCACAAGCTCATCTTTGATGATACCAGCCCAAACCAGTGCTCCACCTCCACCTTGCTGGCGTCTGAGTCGGACTTGAGCTCTCTGCCCTTTACCAATCCAGCCACGGGCCCATCCATCTGGCCCATCAAGACTCACTCTCATTTCATCAGTCCATAAAACCTTAGAAAAATCAGTCTTGAGATATTTCTTGGCCCAGTCTTGACGTTTCAGCTTGTGTGTCTTGTTCAGTGGTGGTCGTCTTTCAGCCTTTCTTACCTTGGCCATGTCTCTGAGTATTGCACACCTTGTGCTTTTGGGCACTCCAGTGATGTTGCAGCTCTGAAATATGGCCAAACCGGTGGCAAGTGGCATCTTGGCAGCTGCCAGCTTGACTTTTCTCAGTTCATGGGCAGTTATTTTGTGCCTTGGTTTTTCCACACGCTTCTTGCGACCCTGTTGACTATTTTGAATGAAACGCTTGATTGTTCGATGATCACGCTTCAGAAGCTTTGCAATTTTAAGAGTGCTGCATCCCTCTGCAAGATATCTCACTATTTTTGACTTTTCTGAGCCTCTCAAGTCCTTCTTTTGACCCATTTTGCCAAAGGAAAGGAAGTTGCCTAATAATTATGCACACCTGATATAGGGTGTTGATGTCATTAGACCACACCCCTTCTCATTACAGAGATGCACATTAATATGCTTAATTGGTAGTAGGCTTTCGAGCCTATACAGCTTGGAGTAAGACAACATGCATAAAGAGGATGATGTGGTCAAAATACTCATTTGCCTAATAATTCTGCACTCCCTGTATATGCTATAATTTTGTTAGTGGATGTAATGTTTCCACTTTTAACCGTAGCGTTCCACAGAGAGCAAAATTGATATACTCTATCAAATAAGAGCATAATTCACTAAAATATCCCATTACTACATCAATATTTAACAACAGAGCAAACAAATGAGGAAATAATATAGGTATTATATGAGGTATAGTGAAGACTGTGTTTTTTTTTTTTTATTGTTTTTTAAAAACAAACAAAACATCTCACACAGACATTACAAACAAAATAAGAATCTCCTTAATAACTGAATAAACTGTTCACTCTAGCACGTATTAGGTATTATTCTTTCTAGCTCTATTCACAGACATTTACTCTGAGGGAGATGGAGAATCACTTATATATATATTATATATAATCCCAAATATCCTTTGCTTCCTTAGGGGTCTCATATCTATTATTATACAGAAAAAAATATTCTTCATTCAACAAATTTTCATTAACTTTTTTGATCCCCTCTTCTTTTGTGGGAACTACTGATGTTTTCCGTTTAATTAAAATTAAATTCTTTGCACTATTAAGCATAATTTGATATAAGTATATTCTGGGTTTATCGCCCTTAAAGTCTAACGCCTAGATTTAGAGTTTTGCGTTAGAAGGGGTGCGTTAGCTACGCGTGTTTTTTTCCCCCTCACCTTTTAAACAACGCTGGTATTTAGAGTTCTCAGAAGGGCTGAGTTAGGCTTCAAAAAGGGAGCGTACAGGCATATTTACCGCCACTGCAACTCTCAGTACCAGCGTTGCTTACGGACGCGGCCAGCTTCAAAAACGTGCTCGTGCACGATTCCCCCATAGGAAACAATGGGGCAGTTTGAGCTGAAAAAAAAACTAACACCTGCAAAAAAGCAGCGTTCAGCTCCTAACGCAGCCCCATTGTTTCCTATGGGGAAACAGTTTCTAAGTCTGCACCTAACACCCTAACATGTACCCCGAGTCTAAACACCCCTAACCTTACACTTATTAACCCCTAATCTGCCGCCCCCTCTATCGCTGACCCCTGGATATTATTTTTAACCCCTAATCTGCCGCTTCGTACACCGCCGCAACCTACGTTATACCTATGTACCCCTAATCTGCTGCCCCTAACACCGCCGACCCTTATATTATATTTATTAACCCCTAATCTGCCGCCCCCAACGTCGCCGCCACCTACCTACAATTATTAACCCCTAATCTGCCGACCGGACCTCACCGCTACTATAATAAATGTATTAACCCCTAATCCACCTTACTCCCGCCTCAAAATCCCTATAATAAATAGTATTAACCCCTAATCTGCCCTCCCTAACATCGCCGACACCTAACTTCAAGTATTAACCCCTAATCTGCCGACCGGACCTCACCGCTACTATAATAAATGTATTAACCCCTAAAGCTAAGTCTAACCCTAACCCTAACACCCCCCTAAGTTAAATATAATTTTATTCTAACAAAATAAAATAATTCTTATTAAATAAATTAATCCTATTTAAAGCTAAATACTTACCTGTAAAATAAACCCTAATATAGATACAATATAAATAATAATTATATTGTAGCTATTTTAGGATTAATATTTATTTTACAGGCAACTTTGTATTTATTTTAACCAGGTACAATAGCTATTAAATAGTTAATAACTATTTAATAGTTACTTAGTTAAAATAATTACAAAATTACCTGTAAAATAAATCCTAACCTAAGTTACAATTAAACCTAACACTACACTATCAATAAATTAATTAAATAAACTATCTACAAGTATCTACAATTAAATCAACTAAATTACAAAAAAAACAAAACACTAAATTACAAAAAAACAAACACTAAATTACAGAAAATAAAAAAAAGATTACAAGAATTTTAAACTAATTACACCTACTCTAAGCTCCCTAAAAAAATAATAAAGCCCCCCAAAATAAAAAAAGGCCCTACCATATTCTAAAATAAAAATTTTACAGCTCTTTTACCTTACCAGCCCTTAAGGGCCTTTTGCGGGGCATGCCCCAAAGAAAAGAGCTCTTTTGCCTGTAAAAAAACATACAATACCCCCCCCACATTAAAACCCACCACCCACATACCCCTAATCTAACCCAAACCCCCTTTAAAAAAACCTAACACTAAGCCCCTATCACCGATCCGTCCAGAAGAGGTATCACCGATCCGTCCAGAAGAGGGTCCGAAGTCTTCATCCTATCCGACAAGAAGAGGGCATCTGGACCGGTAGACATCTTCATCCAGGCGGCATCTTCTATCTTCTTCCATCCGGCGCGGAGCGGGACCATCTTGAAGCAGCCGACGCGGATCCATCCTCTTCTAACGACGTCCTAAGTCCGAATGAAGGTTCCATTAAATGACGTCATCCAAGATGGCGTCCCTCGAATTGGCTGATAGGATTCTATCAGCCAATCGGAATTAAGGTAGGAAAAATCTGTTTGGCTGATTGAATCAGCCAATCAGATTCAAGTTCAATCGGATTGGCTGATCCAATCAGCCAATCAGATTGAGCTCGCATTCTATTGGCTGATCGGAACAGCCAATAGAATACAAGCTCAATCTGATTGGCTGATTGGATCAGCCAATCGGATTGAACTTGAATCTGATCCGGTCCGGATGCCCTCTTCTTGCCGGATAGGATGAAGACTTCGGACCCTCTTCTGGACCTCTTCTTGCCAGATAGGATGAAGACTTCGGACCCTCTTCTGGACGGATCGGTGATACCTGGCGTGGTGAAGATAAGGTAGGGAGATCTTCAGGGGCTTAGTGTTAGGTTTTAAAGGGGGGTTTGGGTTAGATTAGGGGTATGTGGGTGGTGGGTTGTAATGTTGGGGGGGTATTGTATGTTTTTTTACAGGCAAAAGAGCTGTTTTCTTTGGGGCATGCCCCGCAAAAGGCCCTTTTAAGGGCTGGTAAGGTAAAAGAGATGTAACTTTTATTTTAGAATAGGGTAGAGCATTTTTTTATTTTGGGGGGCTTTGTTATTTTTTTAGGGGGCTTAGAGTAGGTGTAATTAGTTTAAAATTCTTGTAATCTTTTTTTATTTTTTGTAATTTAGTGTTTGTTTGTTTTTGTAATTTAGTGTTTGTTTTTTTTGTAATTTAGTTTAGTTGATTTAATTGTAGATAGTTTAATTAATTTATTGATAGTGTAGTGTTAGGTTTAATTGTAACTTAGGTTAGGATTTATTTTACAGGTAATTTAGTAATTATTTTAACTAGGTAATTATTAAATAGTTATTAACTATTTAATAGCTATTGTACCTGGTTAAAATAAATACAAAGTTGCCTGTAAAATAAATATTAATCCTAAAATAGCTACAATATAATTATTATTTATATTGTAGCTATATTAGGGTTTATTTTACAGGTAAGTATTTAGCTTTAAATAGGATTAATTTATTTAATAAGAATTATTTTTTTTCGTTAGAATAAAATTATATTTAACTTAGGGGGGTGTTAGTGTTAGGGTTACACTTAGCTTTAGGGGTTAATACATTTATTAGAGCAGCGGTGAGGTCCGGTCGGCAGATTAGGGGTTAATACTTGAAGTTAGGTGTCGGCGATGTTAGGGAGGGCAGATTAGGGGTTAATACTATTTATTATAGGGTTTTTGAGGCGGGAGTGAGGCGGATTAGGGGTTAATACATTTATTATAGTAGCGGTGAGGTCCGGTCGGCAGATTAGGTGTTAATCATTTTAGGTAGGTAGCGGCGATGTTGGGGGGGGCAGATTAGGGGGTAATAAATATTATGTAGGGGTCGGCGATCATCCTATCCCAAATCTTAAAGGTTTCTTTCAGAATGCTATAATTCTCTATCTTTATATATCTAACATTTGGGTTTAGCCAACATTGATTACTTATTTTTTTGCATCCTTTTTAACATGCCACTCTATTACCCTTTGTATCATAGATGCCTGTCTATATTTGGCCAGTGAAGACTGTGTTTTGTACCAGATGAGCACAAAAACAAAATGTCATATTGTTTATTAATATTAAGTAAAACATTGAAATATTGCCATACCTATCAAGGCTAAAGCATGACATAGTGCAGAGGCCTAACATACTGGTTTATTAGTGCCATGTTCACTGATAATCAGTAATGTTTAGGGGTAAGATTGAAACTTTAGAGTACTGTTTGGTGTGTTTAATATTAATTTCAAACAAGTGATATTTCTACTAGTTATTTGGGAAAGCTTATGGCTACACAATCCTACATTGCCACAAAGACCCAGGAACATATGCCAAAAAGCTATTTAGAGAGTAGGAATGAGCCTTTTGATCTTTTGTAAAAATACAAATACTCTGCTCTCATGGATATCAAACAATTGCAAACACAACACAGGTTTATCCAAATAAAATTATTTGTTAAATACAGTTGTGCTCATAAGTTTACATACCCTGGCAGAATTTATGATTTCTTGGCCATTTTTCAGAGAATATGAATGATAACACAAAACCTTTTCTTTCACTCATGGTTAGTGTTTGACTGAAGCCATTTATTATCAATCAACTGTGTTTACTCTTTTAAAATCATAATGACAACAGAAACTACCCAAATGACCCTGATCAAAAGTTTACATACCCTGGGGATTTTGACCTGATATCATGCACAGAAGTTGACACAAAGAGGTTTAAATGGCTATTAAAGGTAACCATCCTCATCTGTGATCTATTTGCTTGTAATTAGTGTGTGTGTATAAAAGGTCAATGAGTTTCTGGACTCCTGACAGACCCTTGCATCTTTCATCCAGTGCTGCACTGACGTTTCTGGATTCTGAGTCATGGGGAAAGCAAAAGAATTGTCAAAGGATCTACGGGAAAAGGTAGTTGAACTGTATAAAACAGGAAAGGGATATAAAAAGATATCCAAGGAATTGAGAATGCAAATCAGCAGTGTTCAAATTCTAATAAAGAAGTGGAAAATGAGGGGTTTTGTTGAAACCAAACCACGGTCAGGTAGACCAGCTAAAATTTCAGCCACAACTGCCAGGAAAATTGTTCGGGATGCAAAGACAAACCCACAAATAACTTCAGGTGAAATACACCACAACATGTGGTGTGGCTGTTTCAAGATGCACAATAAGGTGGCACTTGAAGAAAGATGGGCTGCATGGTCAAGTTGCCAGAAGAAAGCCATTACTACGCAAATGCCACAAAGTATCCTGCTTACAATACACCAAACAGCACAGAGACAAGCCTCAAACCTTCTGGCACAAAGTAATTTGGAGTGATGAGACCAAAATTGAGCTTTTTGGCCACAACCATAAACACTACATTTGGAGAGGACTCAACAAGGCCTATGATGAAAGGTACACCATTCCTACTGTGAAACACAGAGGTGGATTGCTGATGTTTTGGGGATGTGTGAGCTACAAAGGCAAGGGAAATTTAGTCAGAACACCTAAGATAAATGCAGTACGTTATCAAACAGAACACCTAATTTTCCACTTCTTGATTAGAGTTTGAACACTGCTGATTTGCATTCTCAATTCCTTGGATATCTTTTTATATCCCTTTCCTGTTTTATACAGTTCAACTACCTTTTTCCCACAAATCCTTTGACAATTCTTTTTCTTTCCCCATGACTCAGAATCCAGGAATGTCAGTGCAGCACTGGATGAAAGATGCAAGGGTCTGTCAGGAGTCCAGAAACTCATCTACTTTTTATACACACACACACTAATTACAAGCAAACAGATCACAGGTGTACCTTTAATAGCCATTCAAACCTCTTTGTGTCAACTTGTGTGCATGTTATCAGGTCAAAATCCCCAGGGTATGTAAACTTTTGATCAGGGTCATTTGGGTAGTTTCTGTTGTCATTATGATTTAAAAAGAGTAAACACAGTTGATTGATAATAAATGGCTTCAGCCAAACAATAACCATGAGTGAAAGAAAAGTTTTTGTGTTATCATTCATATTCTCTGAAAAATGGCCAAGAAATCATAAATTCTGCCAGGGTATGTAAACTTATGGGCACAACTGTATATGTGTGGCACAATTATTGTCACCCTTTTATTCAATACTTAGTGCTACCTCCCTTTGCCCAGATAACAGCTCTGGATCATTGTCCTGCTGGAAGTTCCAACCATGGCCCATTGTAAGCTTTCTGGTTTTAATCTAATATCTGTTGATATTTGATAGAGTTCCTGATGCCATGTATCCTAACAAAATGTCCAGGTCTTCTGGCAGAAAAAACATCCCCAAAAGAGCCACCACCATATTTAACCGTGGGCATGAGGTACTTTTCCATGTGGCTACCTCTCTGTGTGCGCCAAACCCACCTCTGGTGTTTATTGCCAAAAAAAAAACTTTTTTGGTTTCATCTGACTATGGAACCTGATCCCATTTAAAGTTCCAGTAGTGTCTGGCAAACTGAAGATGCTTGAGTTTGTTTATAGATGTTTTTTTCTTAAAACCCTTCCAAACAACTTTTGGTGATGTAAGTGACGTCTGATTGTAGTTCTGGAGACTTTCTGACCCCATGATGCAATTAACTTCTGCAATTCTTCAGCTGTGATCCTTGGAGATATTTTGGCCAATCGAACTATCCTCTTCACAGTGCATTAAGACAATATAGACATGCATCCTCTTCCAGGTTGATTCATAACATTTCCAGTTGACTGAAAATACGTAATTATTGCCCTGATGGTGGAAATTGGCATTTTCAATGCTTTTACTATTTTCTTATAGCCACTTCTCATTTTGTGAAGCGCAACAAACTTTGCTGCACATCACAGTTATATTCCTTGGACTTACCCATTGTGATGAATGACTAAGGGAATTTGGCCTAGGTGTTACCTCATATTTATATCCCTGTGAAACAGGAAGTCATGGTTGAACAATTTCTTGCTCCTAGTCACCCAGGTGTAAAAAATGTAAAATATCAATGGGAATATACTTCAAACATATTTTTCTCATATGAATGCATAGAGGTGCCAATAATTGTGGCACACATATATTTAACAAATATTTTTTTCTATAAACCTGTGGTGTGTCTGCAATTGTTTGATATCCATGAGATCAGGGTATTTATGTGTATTTTTTGAACAAAATATCAAAGGGTTAAACATTAAAGACAAATGTTCCCAGCCTTCTTTGCTCATATTTACTAAGGGTGCCAATTATATATATATATATATATATATATATATATATATATATATATATATATATATATATACATAAAATATATATATAAAATGTATATTCCATTACATGAGACACAGTTCCAACGTTGAATAACTATCATCTTGGGTCTTAAATAATAAATAGAAAGTATAGCAATTAAAAAATAGATTGAATACCCATGAATCGGAACATCAAAGAAGTTCTCTCTAGGTGACTGGATGTTTTCTTGCCTAATCATATATTTTAGTTTGCAGTAGAGTTAATAGCTTAGTAAACCAGATTCTCTTTAAAGGGACAGCAAATATCTTCTAATTACAAGAGATGTTGTTGTCTTGCTATAGAACAACATATCGGTTAAGTCTGAACAAAAAATTGTGTTTGCTGCAATTGTTTTTTTCAACAGCCAAACTCCACCCACGACTTGCCTTATTTGGATGAGCCAATCTGGGCTTGAGTCTGCAGACATAAAGGCTAGCTGTCGTCATTTTAATATAAAGGGCATTGATTTGCAATTGTTATCTGCTAAAGCCAAACAGAGAAATATATGTAGCAGGGTTAGCATTGAGAAGTCTCCATTAAGAATTTGCAGCTCTGAGAATTAGAAAACACAACAACACAACAATTTTAAGAGCTAAATTACATGAAAAGCGGCAAAATAAATAATGAAAGTATATCGTTTATCTCTAGGTGCTTACAGTCCCTTTAACTTCTGATATATTCTTTTGTTATGTTCTTCATCATGACTTTATTATTTTATGATATAAAGGGACTATGATGCAACCAGACTGGAAATACATTTCACAAATTTTGCAAAAAAGCACAATAAAATTACGGCCTATATTGGCCATTTTCTAGGTTTCAAGCATATATTCATCTAAAAAAACACAAAACGCATTTCTTCTATAAGCATTGATGTTGACAGAGCAAATTAAGTGTAAGAGCAGAACAAAACAGATTTAATTTACTGTCAGGGATGAATCTTTAGCTGTTCCTAGAACAAATATAAAAGGGCAATTACACATGAAAGAATGTATATGATTAATTTTTTTGGAGACACACAAGAGTGCAAAGTGGGTTTGAGCCTTCATCATCTATCATTAATGTACAAATATTCATATTGTGTCAAATGGAACACAATACACAAAACTGAGATGTGCATTTCCATTTTCAATAAAAGTATTTTTCTTATTTAAGTAATACATTCTAGTATAAAGTAGTTATTACTTTTTCTGAGGCATAAGTACATATTTGAAAACTATAATACATATATACTTTATATAAAACATTCAGCAGGAATATTCAAATTTGATAATAAAGACTTGAGCCCATGGGGTAGATTTATCATGTCCGCCCGGCATACGTTGTCGACATTTAACATTGCACAAGCATTTCTGGTGAAATGCTTGTGCAATGCCGGCCCCTGCACATTCACGGCCAATCGGCAGCTAGCAGGGGGTGTCAACCATCCAGATCGTATCCAATCAGGATGATTACAGCTCGCCACCTCAGAGGTGGCAGATGAGTTAAGGAGCAGCGGTCTTATGACCACTGCTTCTTAACCTATGTTTCCGGCGAGCCAGAAGGCTCGCGCGGAATAAGCAGGATCTGCTGCTTCATAAATATACCCCTATATGTAATGACTGCTAGATCTGAGCAATAAAAAGGAGCATACATGGAGAAATATAAGGTTTACGTTCAAGATTTCTTCCTCTATTTCTACTTTTGTTTTTAGTTCCAAATTTCCAAATTTTCAAATTAGGGCCTAATGTTTCAGGAACATTTAGCATCAGGATGACCCACTATCTGGTGTTTAGTAAGTTCACTTGGAACCTGTGGAAAATAATTCAGGGCTTGTTCTATAAAGAAAACATGGGTGCAGCATACAACAAAACATCAATATTTGAGGTCAATTTCATTCATTCCTATTTATCCATTTTATCAACAAGATCACAAACTTCCTAAGTCAAACAAAGCTGAGCTTGATAACTGCCACAAAATTCAATATCCATTATCCTACAAACACAGGAACTGATAGACTAAACATAAAAATTGTTCATAGCTAAAATGGTGGATTCAAGTTCTTTTAAACTTGCCTCACATCCCTGTCATCTCTGCAGCCAATCAGAAACATTGACAACCTGAACCACATGCAGCATGGCCCCTATCAGTGAGTGCTTCCTTTTTTTTAGTTAATGAGGTTAATGATTTTCAAATGTCATTATCTTGTAGATATGGTTTTATACCCTGTATTGATGATGATGATGACAGATTCAGTATAATTTATTATTTGGCACAAATCTGTTGTCATCAAAAGGTCCATCACCATTGTTTCCATGGGCGGCACCATCTTGTTTTGGTGCTCTGCGCATGTGTAAATCATTGGCCCATATGTATTAGCAATCTTTCTGTGGGTAATGAGCATTTGACAAGTCTCTTTGGCTGTTGAACTTCACATGTCCATTTAGCTAATAACTTGAGGGTGGATGAATTGTGATTGCCAATGTCAATGTTATCCATGCATCCTATGGGTGAATTTCTGATATCTGCTGAGATCCGATGCAGTATTTTTCCAAAACGGTGTTATTGTTTTTACTGTGATAGCTTTTGATGACAAAAAAGCACATTGGAAGCTGTAAAATAGCCGCTAAATGTGATTGAAACATTAGTGAAGGGAAAACATTAGTGAAGAGATATTAAACTCAAAAAGGTATTATACAAAAAAGTATAATTATATGTAGTAAAAAACAACTTTGTACTACACTTTCATTGTATTGTTTTGCCTACTTTCTTCCTGTATGTTAGCTATAAAATGTTTTGTTTTACTATTGCACCAAAAGGCTAGTGAATATATCTAGATCCCTTGACACAATAATTGCTTGATCAGTGTAAGATTTAACTTAAATCTGCCCCTACCTGGCCACAGCAAATGAGAAAAGATAAGCATAATCAAGATAACTATCAAAGTTATATATTCCTAGACTGCTAACAATTTGGCATTTTCAATACTCTTTAAAAACATGTTTCATGCAGACATTTTTCTATGTGTTGTTTATTTGCATGTATATTACTGTATATTAAAAAAAATATTTAAATATTAATTTTAAAGGGACAGTCAACACCAGAATTTTTGCTGTTTTAAAAGATAATCGTTTTAATCGCCATAGAACTAGCTAATGAGCTGTTGTTCGTTCCTGGTAGAGCGCTTCTCTCTTTGTATGCAAATTAATATGACCCTAGGGAGGTCTCCCTATGGGTGATGGGGGAAACCAGACGTGGACTCCTTGCCCAGTGTGCTTAGAGGAATGTGGCTGCACCTCACTGACAAGGCCCATAGAAGGCTGAAACGATTGTCTGGGGTTGTCATGTTCCTTGTTCAGAGGAGAATTGCCTGGCATTTCGGGGCTGGACTGATCTTACTTGGCGGGATCAGACTGATATACTACAGGAAAGTTTTCCTCTGTGAAAAGCACACTGGTCTAAAAGAGGCTGCTCCTGGGTGGTAAATCGCCATAGAACTAGCTAATGAGCTGTTGTTCGTTCCTGGTAGAGCGCCTCTCTCTTTGTATGCAAATTAATATGACCCTAGGGAGGTCTCCCTATGGGTGATGGGGGAAACCAGATGTGGACTCCGAGCCCAGTGTGCTTAGAGGAATGTGGCTGCACCGCACTGACGAGGCCTATAGGAGACTGAAACGATCGTCTGGGGTTGTCATGTTCCTTGTTCAGAGGAGAATTGCCTGGTATTTCGGGGCTGGACTGGCCTTACTTGGCGGGATCAGACTGATATACTACAGGAAAGTTTTCCTTTGTGAAAAGCACACTGGTCTAAAAGAGGCGGCCCCTGGGTGGTAAATCACCATAGAACTAGCTAATGAGCTGTTGTTCGTTCCTGGTAGAGCGCTTCTCTCTTTATATGCAAATCCCTTTATTACACATAACCAACACTGTTATATTAATATACTTTTTACCTCTGTGATTAACTTGTATCTAAGATTCTTCTGGCAGCCCCCTGATCACATGACATTTTATTTATTATCTATTGACTTTCCTTTTAGCCAATTAGTGCAGTGCCTGCCACATTACATGGGCATAATCACAGTGTTATCTATATGGCTCACATGAACTAGCTCTCCCCTGTTGTGAAAAGCAAATAAAAAAGAGGCGACCTTCAAGGGCTTAGAAATTATCATATAAACCTTCCTAGGTTTAGCTTTTAACTAAGAATACCAAGAGTACAAAGCAAAATTGGTGATAAAAGTAAAATGGAAAGTTGTTTAAAATTACATTCCCTATTAGAAACAAGAAAGTTTGTTTTGGACTTGACTGTCCCTTTAATTTCCCTTTAAGGAGTATCAATGACTCATGGTTTCTTGGAAGAACAGTATTCTATATTTCCAAACAGGCCGAAACATAACTGAGAAACAGTTAGAAGTAATATTCTTTATAAGGAATGCTTTTCTTGCCTCTCCAAAGAATGGTCTACGGTATCAACCAGATGAATATATGACAAGATAAATCGCATACCAGTAGGGGTTAAATTGTGCATTTTAAAATATTTTTTCATTATGTCCTTAATGGTTTGCTATCTGATAAGTTTTAAAGAGTTTTAAGGGACGTTTAAGGACAGTGTTTCCTAGCATATTTATGAGGACACATGCATGCATGAGATTAGATATTCAATGCAGAGGAAGTTAATTATATCTAGCAGCACATTAAAATAGGCCCTGCTACAACCAATTGCTCAAATCAACTTGGCACTGAGGTAAATAAAATCTGCTTTACTTCTTGTGGTTTAATATTTATCTACATAACTTCAACATATTTTAAACTATAAGATAAGTGATTATTTGTCTACAGTAACAATGTTTATAGAACAATATCTAATTTTAGATATTACTAAATTACTAGTAGGTCATTTGGAAGAATGTGTTTTTAATTTAATTAGGCTCTCTTATAACTATTTTGATTAAAGGAACCTAAAAGTGCCATAACACATGTTCTAATTTTGGTATAGCATTTTATTATTGCGCTATTGCTTGTATACAACTATGAGCCAGATTTCAAGCTTTTATTTTTTGCACTAGCCTGGTATTAAAAGTCTATGGTCAATATATATTGTGTGTCTGGTAGTATAATGCACATTGTATTATTATCATTAAAGGGACAATTTTAAACAACTTTCCAATTCACTTTTTTGGTCAAATTTGCTTTGTTCTCATATGCTAATTTCTAAGCCCTTGAGGGCCGCCTCATATCTCAAAGCATTTGACAGTTTTCCCAGCTAGAGGGTGTTAGTTCATGTGTGCCATATAGATAATATTGTGCTTACGCCCATGTAGTTACTTATAAGAGGGCACTGATGCAAGTCTGTCAAAATAACTGAAATAAGGGGGCAGTCTGCAGAGGCTTAGATACAAGGTAATCACATAGGTAAAAAGTATATTAATATAACTGTGTTGGCTATGCAAAACTGGCTAATGGGTATTATATTGATTATCTATCTTTTTAAACAATACAAATTCTGGAGAAGACTGTCCATTTACGTACCACAAGAACGGCTAGATTATGTGTTTTGCGCTATGATGGGTGCGGTATTAACTTGCACGTTATTGTCACCGCTCACTTCCCTACAGCACTGGTATTACAGGTTTAAAAAAACCCGGCGTTAGCAGGCAAGAAGTGAGTGTAGAGCAAAATTGAGCTCCATACCGCACTCCAATACCAGCGCTGCTAAAAGCTGCGGTGAGCTGGTTTTACGTGCTCGTGCACCTGCAAAAAAGCAGCGCAAAGCTCCATAGCGCAGCCCCATTGATTCCTATGGGGAAACAAAATTTATGTTTACACCTAACACCCTAACATGAACCCCGAGTCTAAACACCCCTAATCTTACACTTCTTAACCCCTAATCTGCCGCCCCCGACATCACAGACACCTACATTATATTTATTAACTCTTAATCTGCTGCTCCGGACATCGCCGCCACTATAATAAACATATTAACCCCTAAACCGCCGCCCTCAGGCATCGCAAACACTAGTTAAATATTATTAACCCCTAATCTGCCGCCCCTAACATCGCCGCCACCTACCTACATTTATTAACACCTAATCTGCCGCCCCCAACGTCGCCGCCACTATATTAAATTTATTAACCCCTAAACCTAAGTCTAACCCTAACCCTAATACCCCCTAACTTAAATATAATTAAAATAAATCAAAATAAAAATTGCTATTACCTAAATAATTCCTATTTAAAACTAAATACTTACCTGTAAAATAAACCCAAAGCTAGCTACAATATAACTAATAGTTATTAACTATTTACTAACTACCTAGCTAAAATAAATACAAATTTACCATGAGCTAGTGACTTATGGGATATACAATCCTACCAGGAGGGGAAAAGTTTCCCAAACCTCAAAATGCCTATAAATACACCCCTCATCACACCCACAATTCAGTTTAACGAATAGCCAAGCAGTGGGGTGATAAAGAAAGGAGTAGAAAGCATCAACAAAAGAAATTTCGAAATAATTGTGCTTTATACAAAAAATCATAACCACCATAAAAAGGGTGGGCCTCATGGACTCTTGCCAATATGAAAGAAATGAATTTATCAGGTAAGTTCTTACATAAATTATGTTTTCTTTCATGTAATTGGCAAGAGTCCATGAGCTAGTGATGTATGGGATAGCAATACCCAAGATGTGGGACTCCACGCAAGAGTCACTAGAGAGGGAGGGATAAAAATAAAAACAGCCATTTTCCCCTGAAAAAATTAATCCACAACCCAAAAAAATAAAATAAGTTTATTCTCATAAATGAAAGAAAAAAACTTAAATCAAAAGCAGAAGAATCAAACTGAAACAGCTGCCTGAAGAACTTTTCTACCAAAAACTGCTTCTGAAGAAGCAAATACATCAAAACGGTAGAATTTAGTAAATGTATGCAAAGAGGACGAAGTTGCCGCTTTGCAAATCTGATCAACTGAAGCTTCATTCTTAAAGGCCCATGAAGTGGAGACTGATCTAGTAGAATGAGCTGTAATTCTCTGAGGCGGGGCCTGACCCGACTCCAAATAAGCTTGATGAATCAAAAGTTTTAACCAAGAAGCCAAGGAAATAGCAGAAGCCTTCTGACCTTTTCTAGGACCAGAAAATAAAACAAATAGACTGGAAGTCTTCCTAAAATCTTTAGTAGCTTCCACATAATATTTCAAAGCTCTTACCACATCCAAAGAATGTAAGGATCTTTTCAAAGAATTCTTAGGATTAGGACACAAGGAAGGGACAACAATTTCTCTACTAATGTTGTTAGTGTTAGAATTCACAACCTTAAGTAAAAATTGAAAAGAAGTCCACAAAACTGCCTTATCCTGATGAAAAAATCAGAAAAGGAGACTCACAAGAAAGAGCAGATAGCTCAGAAACTCTTCTAGCAGAAGAGATAGCCAAAAGGAACAACACTTTCCAAGAAAGTAGTTTAATGTCCAAAGAATGCATAGGCTCAAATGGAGGAGCCTGTAAAGCCTTCAAAACCAAATTAAGACTCCAAGGAGGAGAAATTGATTTAATGACAGGCTTAATACGAACTAAAGCCTGTACAAAACAGTGAATATCAGGAAGTATAGCAATCTTTCTGTGAAATAAAACAGAAAGAGCAGAGATTTGTCTCTTCAAGGAACTTGCAGAAAAACCCTCATCCAAACCATCCTGAAGAAACTGTAAAATTCTAGGAATTCTAAAAGAATGCCAAGAGAATTTATGAGAAGAACACCATGAAATGTAAGTCTTCCAAACTTTATAATAAATATTTCTAGAGACAGATTTACGAGCTTGTAACATAGTATTAATCACTGAGTCAGAGAAACCTCCATGACTTAGTACTAAGCGTTCAATTTCCATACCTTCAAATTTAATGATTTGAGATCCTGATGAAAAAACAGACCTTGAGACAGTAGGTCCGGCCTTAACGGAAGAGGCCAAGGCTGGCAACTGGACATCCGAACCAGATCCGCATACCAAAACCTGTGTGGCCATGCTGGAGCCACCAGCAACACAAACGATTGTTCCATGATGATTTTGGAGATCACTCTTGGAAGGAGAACTAGAGGCAGGAAAATGTAAGCAGGATGATAACACCAAGGAAGTGTCAGCGCATCCACTGCTTTCGCCTGAACATCTCTGGACCTGGACAGGTATCTGGGAAGTTTCTTGTTTAGATGAGAGGCCATGAGATCTATCTCTGGAAGACCCCACATCTGAACAATCTGAGAAAACACATCTGGATGGAGAGACCACTCCCCTGGATGTAAAGTCTGACGGCTGAGATAATCCACCTCCCAATTGTCTACACCTGGGATATGCTTCCGCCTGAACATCCTTGGACCTGAACAGGTATCTGGGAAGTTTCTTGTTTAGATGAGAGGCCATGAGATCTATCTCTGGAAGACCCCACATCTGAACAATCTGAGAAAACACATCTGGATGGAGAAACCACTCCCCTGGATGTAAAGTCTGACGGCTGAGATAATCCGCCTCCCAATTGTCTACACCTGGGATATGCACCGCAGAGATTAGACAGGAGCTGGATTCCGCCCAAGCAAGTATCCAAGATACTTCTTTCATAGCTTGGGGACTGTGAGTCCCACCCTGATAATTGACATATGCCACTGTTGTGATATTGTCTGTCTGAAAACAAATGAACGGTTCTCTCTTTAACAGAGGCCAAAACTGAAGAGCTCTGAGAATTGCAAGGAGTTCTAAAATATTTATTGGTAATCTCGCCTCTTGAGATTTCCAACCCCTTGTGCTGTCAGAGATCCCCAAACAGCTCCCCAACCTGAAAGACTCGCATCTGTTGTGATTACAGTCCAGGTTGGCCAAACAAAAGAAGCCCCTTGAACTAAACGATGGTGATCTATCCACCACGTCAGAGAGTGTCGTACATTGGGATTTAAGGATATTAATTGTGATATATTTGTATAATCCCTGCACCATTGGTTCAGCATACAAAGCTGTAGAGGTCTCATGTGAAAACGAGCAAAGGGGATCGCGTCCGATGCTGCAGTCATGAGACCTAAAACTTCCATGCACATAGTCACTGAAGGGAATGACTGAGACTGAAGGTGCCGGCAGGCTGCAACCAATTTTAAACGTCTCTTGTCTGTTAGAGACAGAGTCATGGACACTGAATCTATCTGGAAGCCTAAAAAGGTGACCCTTGTCTGAGGAATCAAGAAACTTTTTGGTAAATTGATCCTCCAACCATGTTTCGGAAGAAACAACACTAGTTGATTTGTGTGAGATTCTGCAGAACGTAAAGACTTAGCTAGTACCAAGATATCGTCTGAATAAGGAAACACCGCAATACCCTGTTCTCTGATTACAGAGAATAGGGCACCTAGAACCTTTGAAAAGATTTTTAGAGCTGTTGCTAGGCCAAATGGAAGAGCAACAAATTGGTAATGTTTGTCTAGAAATGAGAATCTCAGGAACTGAAAATGTTCTGGATGAATTGGAATATGAAGGTATGCATCCTGCAAGTCTATTGTGGACATATAATGTCCTCGCTGAACAAAAGGCAGAATAGTACTTATAGTCACCATCTTGAAAGTTGGTACTCTTACATAACGATTCAAAATTTTCAGATCCAGAACTGGTCTGAATAAATTTTCCTTCTTTGGGACAATGAATAGATTTGAATAAAACACCAAACCTTGTTCCTGAAAAGGAACTGGCATGATTACCCCTGAAGACTCCAGGTCTGAAACACACTTCAGGAAATGCAGTGATCAAGTGCGGTAGCCCCGCATGAAACGCGTATGCAGTTTCCTGTTTTGCTGCCCTTCTGATCTCTTCGTTTATGGAGTGATCAGTCCCCTTTGTTTGGGTTTTTTTTTCTATGTCAGTAATTTGTTTTTAATGCTTATCCCAATAAATTCTTTGTTTATCAACGTTGGATTATCCTGTCATTATATCCGGTGCAGCCTCACTTTTTGTTCATACTATTGGCTGAAACACACTTCAGGAAAGCCTGAGCTTTTACTTGATTTGCTGGGATACGTGAGAGAAAAAATCTTCTCACAGGAGGTCTTACTCTGAATCCTATTTGATACCATTGAGAGACAATGCTCTGAATCCATTGATTTTGGACAGAATTTATCCAAATATTCTTGAAAAACCTTAATCTGCCCCCTACCAGCTGAGCTGGAATGAGGTCTTGCACCTTTATGTGGACTTAGGGGCTGACTTTGGTTTCTTAAATGGCTTGGATTTATTCCAATTTGAGGAAGACTTCCAATTGGAAACAGATTCCTTGGGGGAAGGATTGAGTTTTTGTTCCTTATTTTGAGGAAAGAAACAAAAACGGTTAGAAGCTTTAGATTTACCCTTAGGTTTTTTATCCTGAGGCAGAAAAACTCCCTTTCCCCCAGTAACAGTTGAAATAATAGAATCCAACTGAGAACCAAATAAATTATTACCTTGGAAAGAAAGAGATAGTAATCTAGATTTAGATGTCATATCAGCATTCCAAGATTTAAGCCACAAAGCTCTCCTAGCTAAAATAGCTAAAGACATGGATCTAACATCAATTTTGATAAAATCAAAAATGGCATCACAAATAAAATGATTAGCATATTGCAGTAAGCAAATAATGCTAGATATGTCAGAATCCAATTCTTGTTGCGCTAAATTCTCCAACCAGAAAGTTGATGCAGCCGCAACATCAGCCAAAGAAATTGCAGGTCTGAGAAGATGACCTGAATATAAATAGGCTTTCCTTAGATAAGATTCAAGCTTCCTATCTAAAGGATCCTTAAAGGAAGTACTATCATCCATAGGAATAGTGGTACGTTTAGCAAGAGTAGAAATAACCCCCATCAACTTTGGGGATTTTTTCCCAAAACTCTATTTTTTAAACCTTGAAGAAGGAATAAAAGAAGTACCTGGCTTATTTCATTCCTTAGAAATCATATCAGAAATAGCCTCAGGAATAGGAAAAACCCCTGGAGAAACCACAGGAGGTTTAAAAACAGCATTTAAACGTTTATTAGACTTAACGTCAAGAGGACTGGTTACCTCAATATCCAAAGTAATTAACACTTCTTTTAATAAAGAACACATATACTCTATTTTAAATAAATAAGTAGATTTGTCAGTGTCAATGTCTGAGGAAGGATCTTCTGTATCAGATAGATCCTCATCAGAAGAGGATAAATTATTATGTTGTTGGTCATTTGAAATTTCATCAACTGAACGAGAAGTTTTAAAAGACCTTTTACGTTTATTAGAAGGTGTAAATGCAGACAAATCCTTCTGGATAGAATCAGAAACAAATTCTTTAAAATTCATAGGTATATCATTTACATTAGAAGTTGAAGTAACTGCAGCTGGCAATGTACTATTACTGATGGACACACTATCTGCATGTAAAAGTTTATCATGACAACTATTACAAATGACATTCGGCGAAATAATTTCCACAATCTTACAACAAATGCACTTAGCTTTGGTAGAACCGATGTCAGGCAGCAATGTTCCAGCAGAAACTTCTGAGGCAGGATCAGATTGAGACATCTTGCAAAATGTAAAAGAAAAAACAACATATAAAGCAAAATTATCAATTTCCTTATATGACAGTTTCAGGAATGGGAAAAAAATGCAAATAGCATAGCCCTCTGATAGAAAAAAAGGCAAGAGGCAAACATCAATGGGGTATTAAAATAATGAAAAAGTTTGGCGCCAAGTATGACGCACAACGTAACTGAAAACGTTTTTGGCGCCAATAATAACTGGAAATTACACAACCGTGTGTAAGGCTTCGGTGTCAACTATGACGCCGGAAATGACGAAGTTGCGGCATAGACATATTTTTCACGCCAAAAAAATTCTCGCGCCAAGAATGACGCAATAAAGTCTAGCATTTGGCGCACCCGCGGGACTAATACCGCCCGCAATTTGGAAGAAAGTAGTCAATTGAAAAAAAGACTAAACCCCAGGTAAGAAAAAAAATTCTTAAAAAATGTTTATTTTCCCCAAATATGAAACTGACCGTCTGCAGAAGGAAATACATGAACCTGACTCATGGCAAATACATATATTTAGAACTTTATATAAATGCATAAAATGCCAAACCATAGCTGAGGTGTCTTAAGTAATAAAAAACATACTTACCAAAAGACACCCATCCACATATAGCAGATAGCCAAACCAATACTGAAACAGTTATCAGTAGAGGTAATGGTAAATTGAGAGTATATCGTCGATCTGAAATGGGAGGTAGGAGAAGAATCTCTACGACCGATAACCGAGAACTTATAAAATAGACCCTGTTAGGGAAATCATCGTAATCAATAAGTGATACTCTCTTGACGTCCCTCTGATATTCGCTGTACTCTGAGAAGAATCGGGCTTCAACAATGCTGAGAAGCGCATATCAACATAGAAATCTTAGCACAAACTTACTTCACCACCTCCATAGGAGTCAAAGTTTGTAAAACAGAATTGAATTGTGGGTGTGGTGAGGGGTGTATTTATAGGCATTTTGAGGTTTGGGAAACTTTGTCCCTCCTGGTAGGATTGTATATCCCATACGTCACTAGCTTATGGACTCTTGCCAATTACATGAAAGAAAAAACCCTAGCCTAAAGTAAACTACCAATAGCCCTTAAAAGTGCCTTTTGCGGGGCATTTCCCCAAAGAAATCAGCTTTTTTACCTGTAAAAAAAATACAAACACCCCCCAACAGTAAAACCCACCACCTACACAACCAATCCCCCAAATAAAATCCTAACTAAAAAAACCTAGGCTCCCCATTGCCCTGAAAAGAGCATTTGGATGGGCATTGCCCTTAAAAGGGCATTTCGCTCTTTTTCAATTGCCCAAACCCTAATCTAAAACTAAAACCCACCTAATAAACCCTTAACCTAACATTAACCCACCCAATAAACCTAACATTAACCCCCGAAGATCCACTTACAGTTTTGAAGACCGGACATCCATCCTCAACGAAGCCGGGAGAAGTGCTCAGCGAAGCGACAAGAAGTCCTCAACGAAGCCAGGAGAAGTCTTCATCCAAGCCGGCAGAAGTGGTCCTCCAGACGGGCAGAAGTCTTCATCCAGACGGCATCTTCTATCTTCATCCATCCGGCGCGGAGCGGGTCCATCTTCAAGACATCCGGCGCGGAGCATCCTCTTCAATCGAAATCTTCTTCCAGAATGAAGGTTCCTTTAAGTGACGTCATCCAAGATGGCGTCCCTTGAATTCCGATTGGCTGATAGAATTATATCAGCCAATCGGAATTTAAGGTGAAAAAATCCTATTGGCTGATACAATCGGCCAATAGGATTGAGCTTCAATCCTATTGGCTGATCCAATCAGCCAATAGGATTGAGCTTGCATTCTATTGGCTGATTGGAACAGTGCGGCGGTTTAGGGGTTAATATGTTTATTATAGTGGCGGCGATGTCGGGAGCGGCAGATTAGGGGTTAATAATTTTATTTTAGTGTTTGCGATGCAGGAGGGCCTCGGTTTAGGGGTTAATAAGTAGTTTATGGGTGTTAGTGTACTTTTTAGCACTTTAGTTATGAGTTTTATGCTACAGCTTTGTAGCGTAAAACTCATAACTACTGACTTTAGTTTGCGTTACAAATCTTGCAGGATAGGCTGTACCGCTCACTTTTTGGCCTCCCAGAAAAAGCTTGTAATATCGGCACTATTGAAGTCCCACTGAAAAAAGACTTTACGCAAATTGTGTAAGTTAATTTGCGTTAAGGCCAAAAAAGTGTGCAGTGCACCTAAACCTGCAAGATTTATAATACCAGCGGTAGTGAAAAAGCAGCATTATGAGCCTTAACGCTGCTTTTTCACTCATACCGCAAAACTCGTAATCTAGCCGGAAGTGTGTTGTTTCCATCATAATGGGCTAGATTACGAGTGGCTTGCAAACTGTAGCTCACGAACGATATAGGGTATTTTGCTGCTCTTTGCAAATGATGGAAATAGCGTGTGTATTATGAGTTAAAAGTAAACTTGT
This sequence comes from Bombina bombina, assembly GCF_027579735.1. Taxonomy (NCBI): domain Eukaryota; kingdom Metazoa; phylum Chordata; class Amphibia; order Anura; family Bombinatoridae; genus Bombina; species Bombina bombina. The sequence continues at coordinate 1,091,010,910 of NC_069501.1, read as the reverse complement.
TCACTTGAGCGCAATCAAATTTAACGCGTGCCAGGTTATCGTGACTTTAAAGCTTTGGTTAACTGTTATGCCAAGCAAAAAAGTGGCACAAAATACATAAAAAAATACATTTAAAAGTACAGTTGCACTCATATTAACACTAATAAATCTATGCTAAAAAATCTTAATAAAAAAATTGCATTAAAAAGTTATAAGGGCTCAAAGATATGAGGTCTCAGGTAGGAAAAAAAGGCAGGCAAAGGGCTTTAACATAGAGATACATACATATACATGTCTAAATATGTGTTAGTATGCAAATATATTTATACTAGTTCTAAAACCCGTGTGCACACGGGCCATTTCTTGCAGTACAGTGGTCCCTCCCCTTGCTCTGTCTCTCCCCTCTCTTTTGCTCTGTCTCCCTTCCTCTCTTTTGCTCTCTCTCTCCCTCCCCCCTCTCTTTTGCACTCTCTCTCTCCCCCTCTCTTTTGCTCTCTCTCACCCCCTCTTTTTTGCTTTCTCTCTCTCTCCCCCTCTATTTTGCTCGCTCTCTCCCCCTTTCTTTTTCTCTCTCTCCCCCTCTCTTTTGCTCTCTCTCTCCCCCCCCTCTCTTTTGCGCTCTCTCTCTATCTCTCTCTCTCCCCTCTCTCTTTGGCTCTTTCTCCCCGTCTTTTGCACTCTCTCCCCCTCCTTTTTGCTTTCTCTCTCTCTCCCCCTCTACTTTGCTCTCTATCTCTCCCCCTTTCTTTTGCTCTCTCTCTCTACTCTTTTGCTCTCTCTCCCCTCTGTTTTGCTCTCTTTCCTCTGCTTTGCTCTCTCTCTCTTTCCTCTGCTTTGCTCTCTCTCTCTCCCTCTCTTATGCTCTCTCTCTCCCCCTCTCTCTCTCCCCCTCTCTTTTGCTCTCTCTCTCCCCCTCTCTTTTGATCTCTCTCCTCTGTTTTGCTCTCTCTCTCCCCTCTCTTTGGCTCTCTCTCTCCCCTCTCTTTTGCTCTCTCTCCCCCTCTCTTTTGCTTTCTCTGCCCCCTCTCTTTTTCTCTCTCCCCCCATCTCTTTTTCCTTCTCTCTCCCCCTCTCTTTTGCTCTCTCTCCCCCTCTTTTTGGCTCTCTCTTTCCCCTCTTTGGCTCTCCCTCTTCCCTCTCTTTGTCTCTCTCTCTTTTGCTCTCTCTGCCCCCTCTCTTTTTCTCTCTCTCTCTCCCCCCTCTCTTTGGCTCTCTCTCTCTTCCACCTCTTTGGCTCTCTCTCCCTGCTATTTGTCTCTCTCTCCAGCTCTTTTGCCTCTCTCTCGCAGCCACGGCCACTCCCGGCCATCCACACCCCCATTGCGGCGCCCGGCCACGCCCCATCACGGCGCCCCGCCAGGCCACGCCCCATCATGGTGCCCTGTATTTCATGCCCATCCCACCCCACACCCATCTCGGCGCCCTGCCCAACCATGCCCGGCCACGCCCCCATCAAGGTGCTCCCGCTGGCCACATCACACACCACCTCTGCTGTCAGGATTCTAAAGGCCAGGTGTGTTTGTCCTCGCGCAGTCTCTACTGCGCATGACAGCTTCAGACAAACACACTTGGCCTTTTATATTATAGGATATAGATGTATGTATTTATGTGTATAACTGTCTATTTACTGTACAACTGTCTATTTACTGTACATATTTAACATTCCAATGTTCTTTACATTGTTCTTCACAATGTCCTTTTTATTTTAAATACATATTTCTATATATATCTATATAGATATACAGTATCTCACAAAAGTGTGTACACCCCTCACATTTTTGTAAATATTTTATTATATATTTTCATGTGACAACACTGAAGAAACACTAAAGTTAGAACCTTCATCAAATGGAGGACGTGACAGACATGTCTGTCACGGCCTCCATTTGACAAAGGTTCTAACTTGAACCGAAACGTTATGGGTTAAGGCCCTACCTGTCTCTTCCTCATTGTGGATTAAAGGCTTCTATTGGTACTTGTCACTGCTTTATTGGTATTACCATTTACCCCTGGCCATGTTTGGGATACTAGGACTCTATACACTGTTATATGAGAGTAGACGGTCAGTCTGAGATTATAATGGAATATACACAAGCTTCCAGGAAAGGTAACCATTTCTTATTTCAGTGCTAATTAATACACACTGAGTTCAATATACAAAACCAAGACCTACGTCTGTATTGAAGGCATGGAAGAGTTTGAAATTTAAAAGTTAAAATTGGTTAGATAGCATTCATATAAGTTAATATACTAATGAATGTACCAATAAATATCTAAGTCTAGAAGATATGGCTAATGCCTAATATACTATATTAAATAAGTGTCTGCTATCTATATAAATAACTATATTGATATTTAAAATATTTGACCAACATTTTTTTATTTTAAGAAATCTGATGTACCAATGAGGTTTTGAAATTAATACATACTATATAATTGTACTAGGACTATTATCATAGATATAAGTCCATATGTCCTCAGATATGGAGTATATTTGTATTTTAAATAGGAAATAATAATTATATATATATATATACTGTATATATATATATATAATGAAATAATTACTACAGAATTCTACTGCAGGCATGTTTATGAAATAGGAATAACTAGAAAATGTAAAAATATTTACCAGAATATTAAATGATATGATTATTATTAAAATCAAATAATTAATATAATATAACTAAAAAAAAAATTCTAAATCATATTATTATACCCCTTCTCAAAATAGAAATATGACTCTTAAATACATCCCTCAAGATCTATTATAGAGAGAGGATTGTCTGGGAGCATACATTAGATAGGTATATTTGTATTATATATATTGACAGATATCAAATTATATCCATGTCTAGTATTAAAAAATATATACTCAGTTAAATTAGATGGGCCATATATTCGACCCAATATTTTAGTAGAACTAGGGGATCATAAGTGTATCAAATGAACACTTTGGTGGTTAAGTCAAGCAATGCAGCCAGAGGTACTTGATTGGTTGATCTGCATGCATTACCAAGGGCCTATGAGAGGTAAGCTCAGACCAAGGGCCTATGAGAGGTAAGCGTTTTCATTGAATGATTCAGAAATGGAGGTGGAGTTTGTCATAGATAAAAACTCTTTGCACAGGAAGTGAAGCCCTTACTGACTGACCATTGCCTTGCCTGTGGTTGCCTTTCTGCCTGTGCTACTAAGTTTTACAGTGACTGACCTGGTACCTGGAATATATAGTCTTTGTAAGACAATGCTATGCTGGAAACCTCTTTTGGAAAACAGATATTGGGCTCACTTCACTTCCATAATTGTGCAAATCTTATGACAGTGAAGAACTCTGTTTGAAATAGCTGAAACTCTCATATTGGTAACGTAAAGCGGATTAATGTCTTTATAATTAAATAGTCTAAAGCAAATATATTCTTTATAGCAGTAGTTTAATTGAAGTACAAAGAGTTGAAAGTAGCACCTCTGATGGTCGTATAAAAATTAACTTTATTGTGATCAATCAAGGTAAAATTTCATGGATAATAGCAACAATGGTGGGAAGAATAGTAGGCAAGTCCCTATGACCCACTATTTGTTGGTGTATGTGGCTACGGTTTCTTGCATAATTAATGGAGAGAGTAGGTGCTCACCATAGTGCTTTGAATCAAAGTAGTTAAATTGAAGCTGTATTTAAAAGTGTAACTTATAGTTATAATTTAATATTTCATTAGACCAGTGTAGTCTATAAATAATATTCATATTTAGCATTAAGTAATTTGACCATTGAGGAAAAGAGAGATTTTGTATTTTATGCTTATAAATTGATTTGAAGCTGCTATAATATATATTAGAAATTGTATGGAAAGTTGGTCATATTAAATTCATTCTTGCTGTATTGAATCATCTTTTAGTTGCCTATAGTGTTTAGATCTCTCAGGTTTTTTAATTAAAGTTATATAAAATTATTGTGGGCTAGACAGTTGAATTATATTTTCCTGGAAATTCCATTAAGCTAAGATTTTATTGTGAGATTTGGGTATATGAGCTGTCCAAACGTTGTTAAATAAGCTATATATTGAATTGGTTAATATTTTTGGCTAATTATAAATCATTCTAGTAAAATTCAAGTGTGATATTTGAATTACAGGTGATTGAATTGAATATTAATTAATCTAAAGATTTTTATAGTTTGTTAGATTATTTTAATATTGTAATAATCAATTGTAATATATATCTGGTTATAAGTGATTTTCATTTTACTGCATAAATTTAATTCTGCTGTGAATGGGGAGCAAATGGAGGGACTCGCAGAGAGGTGCAGCAGATACAGAGCGACGGGAAAGGTGGATCAGCCTGGCAGAGGCATTTAGGATGGTTTGAAGGGGGGGAGAGGCGGGAAAGAGGAAGGCCAGTAAGTAGGTTATTGTAGTAGTAAAGTTGGGAGATAACAAGGGAGTGGATTATTTGCTTTGTGGTGTTAGCGCACAGAAAAGGTTGAATCTTGGAAATATTGCGTAGATGGTTGCAGCAGGATGTAGAAAGCGTTTCGATATGGGGGACGAAGAATAGATTTGAGTCAAGTGTAACTCTGAGGCAGCGGACTTGGGGCAATGGGGAAATGATGATGTCATCAACAGGAATAGAGAATTCACAAGTTGGGGGGGATAAGAAGGAGCTCAGTCTTAGACATGTTAATTTTTAGGTGCTGAGAGGCCATCCAGGAAGAATACATAAATTATGCTTACCTGATAATTTAATTTCCATCGATGGGAGGAGAGTTAACTGCTTCATTCATTACTTGTAGGAATTAAGAATCTGGCCACCAGGAGGAGGCAAAGACACCCCAGCCAAAGGCTTAAATACCTCCCCCACTCCCCTCATCCCTCAGTCATTCTGCCAAGGGAACAAGGAACAGTAGGAGAAATATCAGGGTATAAATTAATATAAATTTAGGTCTGCCCACCGGAGAAATGGGCGGGTGCAGTGGACTCTCCTCCCATTGATGAAAATTAAATTATCAGGTAAACATAATTTATGTTTTCCATCTTAATGGGAGGAGACTCCACTGCTTCAATCATTACTTGTGGGAACAAATACCCAAGCTCTAGAGGACACAATGAAAAAAACGGGAGGGTAAAAGGATGCAGGCCCTATACTGAGGGCACAACAGCCTGCAGAACCTTTCTCCCAAAAGTTGCTTCTGCCGAAGCAAAAACGTCAAATTTATAAAACATTGGAAAAGTATGTAAGGAAGACCAAGTGGTCGCCTTACAAATCTGCTCCATAGAGGCCTCATTCTTAAAGGCCCAAGAAGAAGCCACAGCTCTAGTCGGGTGAGCAGTAATCCTCTGAGGAGGCTTGTGTCCCACTGTCTCATATGCCAGACGGATCATACTCCTCAACCAAATTGATAGAGAAGTAGCAGAGGCTCTTTGCCCCCTGCGCTTCCTCAAATACACAACAGACGGAGTCTGTCTAAACTCTTTCGTGGCCTGAAGATAAAACGTCAACGCCCGAACCACATCCAAATTATGAAGTAACCTCTCCTTCGAAGAAGAAGGGTTAGGACACAAAGAAGGAACCAGTATTTCCTGATTGATGTTACAACTCGACACTACCTTGTGAAGGAATTCCAATCCAGTGCGAAGAACAGCCTTATTGGCATGAAAAAACAAGTAGGGAGGCTCACATTGCAAGGCCGCCAGCTCAGAGACTCTGCGTGCCGATGCAATAGCCAGTAGTAACAGGACATTCCATGAAAGAACCTTAATGTCAAGAGCATGCATAGGCTCAAACAGAGCCCTCTGCAAAACCTTAAGAACCAAGTTTAAGCTCCAAGGAGGAGCCCGATTCCTGAAGACAGGTCTGCTCCGAACCAGAGCCTGAACAAAGGACTGAATGTTGGGAAGCTCTGCAAGCTTCCTATGCAACAGTATGGATTAAAGCTGAAATCTGTCCCCTTAGGTAACTGGCGGCAAGACCTTTATCCAGACCGTCCTGGAGAAAAGCCAAGATCCTGGATACCCTGACCTTATGCCAGGGTTATCTTCGTTCCTCACACCAGGACAAGTAGGTCCTCCACACCTTGTGGTAGATGCGACGAGTGACCGGTTTCCTGGCCTGAACGAGAGTGTCAATAACTTTTTCTGAAAATCCTCTCTTGGCTAAGACTAGTCGTTCAATCTCCATGCAGTCAGCCTCAGAGAATCAAGATTTTGATGTAGAAAGGGACCTTGAACCAGCAGATCCCTGCGACAAGGTAACTTCCACGGCAGAGATGATGACATTGCCACCAGATCCGCAAACCACATCCTCCACGGCCAAGACGGAGCAATCAGAATAGCCAAAGCTTGCTCCTGCTTGATGCGGGCCACTACCCGAGGTAGAAGAGGTAATGGTGGAAATATGTAAATCAGGTTGAAGTTCCAGGGTACCGCCAATGCATCTATCAGATCCGCCTGGGGATCCCTGGATCATGACCCATATATGGGTAGCTTGCAATTGAGTCTGGATGCCATGAAATCTATCTCCGGTGTCCCCCATCTGGTGCAGATCTCCGCGAACATCTCGGGATGGAGCGACCATTCCCCTGGATGAAACGTCTGTCTGCTCAGAAAATCCGCTTCCCAGTTGTCCACACCCGGAATGTGGATCGCTGATAGCGAACAATTGTGAGTCTCCGCCCACTCCAGAATCCGAGAATCTTCCCTCATGGATAGGAAGCTTCTCGTCCCCCCCTGATGGTTTATGTAAGCCACTGAGGTAATGTTGTCCGACTGGAATCTGATGAATCAGGATGACCCCAGAAGGGGCCAAGTCCTCAGAGCGTTGAATATCGCTTGAAGTTCCAAAATATTTATAAGTAGACTCGACTCCTCTCAAGTCCATCTGCCCTGTGCCATTTTGGCACCCCAAACAGCTCCCCATCCTGATAGACTTGCATCCGTGGTCACAATTTCCCAAGATGGTCTCAAAAAGGATGTCCCCTGAGACAACTGCCCCGGTCGGGTCCACCAAGATAGGGACTCCCTTACCAGACTGCTTAGAGATATCTGTTGGGAAAGATCTGAATGATGCATTCCATTGTCTCAACATGCACAGCTGAAGAGGCCTGAGACAGAACCTGGCGAAAGGAATGACATCTATGCTGAATACCATGAGCCTGATCACCTCCATAGCCTGGCCACAGAAGTCCTGGAAGATGTCTGGAAAGCTAGACAGTTGGACGCAAGCTTACAACGTTATTATCGCTATTATCGTACCCAGAAATTCCACCCTGTTGCTGGGGATCAATGAACTCTTTCCTTTGTTTATCTTCCACCCATGGGACCGAAGAAGGAGAAGAGCTCTCGAATGATCCTCCGCAAGACTGTAGGACAGAGCTTGAATCAGGATATAATCCAGATAAGGAGCCACTGCAATTCCTCTGGCTCTCGCTACTGCGAGAAGAGCTCCCAGAACCTTTGTGAAGACTTTTGGGGCAGTCGCCAGACCAAACTGAAGGGCCACAAACTGAAAGTGCTGCTCCATGAAGGCGAACCTTAGAAACCTGAAGTGATCCTTGTAGATTGGAACATCAGGTCTATAGTTGTCATGAATTGCCCTTCTTGAACCAAAAATTGACCTGATCGTCTCCATCTTGAATGATGGGACTGACAAAAAATTTTTAAGGGCCTTTAGGTCCAGATCTGGATGGAACATGCCCTCCTCCTTTGGGACCACGAAAAGGTTTGAATAATACCCAAGACCTCTTTCTGCCAGAGGGACTGGGACGATTGCCCAGAGAGATGAGAGATCCCTCACACACCTCAGGAAGGCGTTTCTCATTTCTGGTCTTGAAGATATGTTTGACAGGAGGAATCTGGAGACTTGAAACCTATCCTGTAACCCTGGGAAATGACCTCCAGAACCCAAGGGTCTATAATGTCTCTTCTCCAGGCCTCCACAAAAAGAGATAGTCTGCCCTCTACATGATCCGATGACGGACTGGGGGCTGCCCCTTCATGCCGACTTTGATTCGGCGGGCTAGAATCCAGGCCCAGGGCAAACAAAATTTTCCCTTTGAATGGGAGGGAAAGCAAACGAGACTTAGAGATCATGTCAGCAGACCACGACTTTAGCCACAGAGCCCTGCAGTCTAAAACAGAAAACCCTGATGTCTTAGCATTCAGGCGAATAATCTGCATGTAAGCATCACAAATGAATGAATGTGCCACCTTTAAGGCCTTAATTCGGTCTAGAATTTCATCGAGAAGAGTCTCCACCTCTACCATCACTGCTAGTGTGTCACACCAGTAGGTAGCTGTACCCGCCACGTGGCAACTGCCGCCGTTGGCTAAAAAATTAACCCTGTGAGTTGGAACATCTTCCACAACATAAACTCCATCTTTTTATCCATGGGTTCTTTGAAAGAGGAGATATCCTCTAGTGGAATAGTCATTCTCTTAGCGAGCGTGGAGATAGCACCATCCACCTTAGGGACAGTTCCCCACAGTTCAAGCTGCGCCTCAGGAACGAGGAAAAGCTTTTTAAAAGAAGAAGAGGGGAAAAAGGACAAACCCAGTTTCTCCCATTCAGTCTTAATAATGTTAGCCATTTTGACTGGAACCGGGAAGGCCTGGGTCACTACCCTGTCCTCATAGACTCTGTCAAGTTTAGGAACTGAAGCACCTCCTTTAGCAGATAGCGCAAATGCTCTATCATAAACTTAAAATCAGGCTCCTCCGTGGATGGAGGCCTAGAAGTAGCCGATACCGCCCCAGAAGCAACATCCTCTGATCAGTCGGAGTTGTCCTCCTCAGCTGATAATCTGTCCTAAAGATCCAGCAGAGTCGAAGACCCCTGAGATGGATAGCAGTGCCGTACCTTCTGCTTGCACTTAGAAGAACAAGGCATTGCATTAATGGCAGTAGAAACCGCCGTCTGTAATTGATCGGCGAAGTCTGGAGGCCACAGGGCCCCTCCCACAGGAGGATTAGTAGTGCCCTGGGCCACTGCTTGTGTAATCTGAGGTGATTGCAGGGAACGCACCTTGCGGGTCGGAGAACCCTCAGAGGTGGATGGCTCAGTCATATTAAATACTTTATTTTTTTTGGAAATAGCAATATTGTCAAAGCATGTGGAACAGAGTTGCGTCGGCGGTTTGAAGGAACCTCCTCACAATACACACAGTTAATACGTTTAGATAAAGAGGGAGTATTCTCTAACATATAAGAGTCCTCCACAGCTTGCGCCTTTATTACGTACTTGATAAAAAATAAATGGCACCTTTATATCCCAATGGCCGGAGCACTCAGCACCTCCTATGACCCGGACTACAGGAAACAGCTCTCGTCTCCTTCGAACGCAGGTCGAGAAAGAGGAAGTTGTAGGCCATACCCGGTCACATGGAGGGACATGCATGACCACCCCTGCACTCGAGAGAAGGGCACACCAAAAATCCTGCCTCAATTTTTCTCTATGAACTGTGTTCCACACTGACAAAGCCTCATCTCACACAAATGCAGTAGAAAAACACAATAAACAATATTATGCATATTAATATCCCCCCTTTTCAACAGCCCCCTTCCGAGGGTATTACCTTAGATTCTATAAAGATAAAAGGAGCCACACTGTGACCCTGTCTTCATGCGTTATCAAATATATATATATATAAATAAAACAATCTTACCAGAAACAACACCGTGGAACATTGAAAGCTCAATGAGCTAGCCCCTACGTCCAAACATAGTCTCCCTGAAAAAAACTGTGGTGTCCCGAACCAGTCCACAGGATCATAACTCTCTTAGGAAAACTGCCACAGCAGGATTCAAACTCCAAGCCTACAGCTTGCTAGGCCGGAACTAATGCCTTAGGCCACTTAGTCCTGGGGACCCTGGACCCAGATCGCTTTAAAATGAACGACACCCTCAGGGAATACAAGATACCCCATTTGAAGAAAAACAGACCTCACAAGGGACAATAACCGGGCTAACCCGGAGAATGGGTACAGGACTCACTCGTAATTCCCAGCCCAAAGCGAAGAGAACACCCTTAGCAGGAGGTCAACACCCCCCAAACACTGTGCTAGGTCGAGACAAAGTCACACCATCACTCTAGAGCTCCAGGCCCCAAGGACAACTCACACGAAGTCCAAGACTAAGGGAATGATAACGAGAACAGTGTCACCCAAAAGAGAGAGAAGAAAAAGGCTAGTCTCCATAATCCTTATAGACTAACTTTATGGAGGACCACACCCAAGGAAGAAGAATGCAGAGCATCCCGAACTCTGGTAGAAACATCCCTTAAGCAAACGCTTGGAAAAGGAGACAACACCGCCTATCGTCCCAGATATGGAGACGACTAACTCTCGGAAGTAGACAAATCCGCACAGCCCTTACTTCCTACATAAAATTAAATGATGAATCTAGCAGCAGAGGGATCTGAACTCATGCCTCCGGAGAGACTGGAGGCTTATCCAGCGCCTTAGACCGCACGGCCACGTTACCTAGCTCAAAGCCGCCAGAAACCCGGACAAAGTACTGAAGTCTCGACTCAAAGGAAGAGAACCTCTAAAAGGAACAAGTCCTAAAAGGACACTCCCAAATAGACCTTAAAAAGGCAAGACCGCCAAGAACCAGCTGCATGAAGGACCTAAATCCTCCAAACCTCCAACCCACAAGAAGGAAAACTCTAGTCGCCGCCAAAATCGGAAACAACAGAGCATGTTGCAGAGAATCTTAATGGAGACCCGGCCGACTAGATTGATAGGCCAATGAGGACTGAACCATCCCCCATGCCCCTAAGCAAACCACGGACCTTCAAGTCCTCTCAGGATGCTAGCTGAAACTTGTAAAATAAAAGCAAGGAAAAAAACACAATGCATATTGTGAGCACTAGGCGCCCTTACCAGAACCGGCCAGGCATAAAAGGCGTGTCTGAACTAGGCCTCAAAGACAGAAGGATTTATACCCAGTCAGGACCAGCCTGAAACCAAGGGCTCCAGCACTCTCAAGGCTACATACAGTCTCCCCCGAGATGGAGGGATAGACAACAGACAAACATAGGACAAGCACGTCCTCACTCTTAAACAAACTTTTGTAAAAGTAAACAGTGCAACCACAAAATCGCGAGTATCAATTCCAGAGAAGAAAGTTCCCAAAGGAAACATTACAACATGAGCTCTAAACCAAAGAAAATCTATACTCACCGGATTAAATAAAAGATCAGGCAACCCATAGGTTATTGCCCAGGAAGAATGGGCACACCCGCAGGACGAGCCTAACAGGAACCCGAATATTCCAAGCTCAGAACTAGAAACGGATACTCAAATAATAGAGACTATAAGAAGATTACCTCATCCCCTTATGTCTGTCAGAAGATCTGTGAATGTTATTAAATAATATATAAATATATATATATATATATATAATTTAATAAATATATATGGTTGCGTACACCAAATAATTCATTTAATTTATAAAACTCCAAATGTCACTGTGTGTAAACCAGCCCCCTCTCTCACTCAAAGGAATTACTTGCATAATTATTTCAGAAAGAACAAAGGCTTAGACTGTTGAATAGATAAGACCAGTGAACCATTTCAAGGTAAATATTAGCATTGTGGAACCCTCAGATGTGTAGGTCCATATATGAAGTTTCCTGCCCAAGATGAGTAATGAACTCACAGGCCCCTGTGGAGAATAGACGGTCTGTCTGGGGGAATGGCTGAATCTACAAACATTTTTAAGGAGCTGTAGCTGTTACCAACTACATGTTAAATGATCCCCTGTTGAGCTCCATACACATTCTGCCCAGCCATGTGTCCCTTGAAAACATAGAAGCCATGATTTAAGATTTCAAAATGTCTTAACCTATGTACTTTTGGAAGCATAGAATATTTTAATATTTTAAAATGTCCAATTTTAATAACCTATTTCTTTACATCTTTCAGGCATCTAAGAACTACACATATAATTGGTATTTTAAATTATATCCTGTGTATTTTATACTCTCAAAGAGAGATATACAGATATGAAATATTAATCTGTATGGGATAATAATACAATGTAGATATAATTGTGTGAAAACCACATATATTTGCTGACTTCAAGGTATGTATGTGATGTTGAGGGGAAGGCTGAAGAAAGAAATTGAATCCAGGATGAAGATATTGTAGTCCTTTTTGAATCGTTTCATAGAAAATATGGTTTTAAACACGTATTATATATTATAAGTGGAATATATTCACATGTGGTCTTAAAATAATCAGAAAAATTACATTATATTACCCAATCTATAATCAATATTGTAAGTGATTAATGCAATAAGTTATAGTATGTTAAATAATCATTATACAGGGAGATATTTGGATTAGCAGTGATGGATGGTGAGACTGTATTTGCTGGTTGTCTGCTGCCCTCTAGGGGATTGGAACTGGTATGACAGCCAAATAAATTAACTATTGGAATCCATACAGAGCCAATCAGGGAGGCCTCTCCCAGATGACCAATGAGAGGGACAAGCATCCGTAGGGCATGACCAAAAGCAGATCACCAATGATTATATACAGAAAAGCTGAATGCAAGAGAACACAGTCTTTTGGTCTTTTGTCTGCTGAAACTAGTGATTGATAACTGGCGGCCATACTTGGGGACACAATAACTTATGCAAGAAGCTGAGACTAACCTTGATCTATGCAATAACTTTTCTTCAAATGAGGTGCTCTGAATATACTTGAAAAAGATTGGAATACTAAGTTGGTTCATGTTGGTAATGTATGAAATCTATAATTTGATATTTTAAAGCAAATACATTCATTATTGCTAAAATCAAACTACAGTTAGCAGATTTAAAAGAACAATTTGTATTTTAACCTTGTGTTTCATAGCCCATGTATTTTAAATCTTATTATTATAGCAAAAAAAAATTTTCATCTCAGATAACTTGGCATGGGAATTGACTGTTAGAGTATATTGTTCTATTGTTTGACTAAGCACTGTTAAAGTTAGTGAATCCTACCCTGGTATTTCATTGTGATAATTAAATGCAACTCTGATTTGAGAGACTATTGTGAATAAAGTAATTTTTATGATCTTTGCATAGCATATTACAACAGTTCAAACTTGTATAGTATTGATTCATATCTGGTTCTCTATAAATATAATTCAATGTGTCTATAAATTTTAACTAATACAAAGAATTTAGGAATTTACATTAATTTTATTGTTTTGTATATGCATTTTTATTGGAGGTTTGTTTTAAAGAATAATTATTAAATATATTGTATTATAACCCAGCCATACATATACTGACATGTCTAATCATGCAAGCCAGTCGAAGAGGAAGACTGAGAAATCTGATCATTAAGAGTGGGATCCTCCAGCAACGCCAAACGTGCCTCAGTAAAACACAAAAGCACGCCAGTCTATATCAAAAGGCGCAACATACCGCCGCCAGGACAAATGAAGTCACTGGTTGACCCCCTGAGGCCTCAGGGGCAGTCGCTCCCCGGGAGGGCTGAACTGGACCAGGCAATCCCACGCCTGATGAGCCCCGGTTAATGGAACATGGACAATATCGTAAGCACACTCCAGGGAGGTGCAGATGCGCAAGTGCCAAAGATATGGCCATGTGGAACCGTTTCGTAACCTCCAGTGGGAAGAGGCCACTCTCCATAGAAGGATAAGCCGCATTAGGGTTACCTGCATGCGTAGTAAGAGTTGTTGGTAGGGAACTCCCCTTGTGGGAAATGGAATCCCCAGAGGCGGATGGCTCAGTGGGCCCCTGATTCCCCAATCTCGAGGAATAGAGCACTCTAAAACAGCAGTCGGAACATAACTGATGGGCATATATCACCCGGGCCAATTCATATTCTTCGCACAAAGTAGATTCCAAGATACAAAAGGAGTCTCACTGAGACCCTATGTTAAGGTTATCCCCGAAAGGTTGTAGCCCTTCTCGGATAAACAGTTGTAATTACAATACATGCATGATGAAAGTAAAATGAAAATATCTTACCGGAATCTACACCATGGAACAGGAACACGGCCCTTCAAGTGTGACAGATAGTAGCGTTGCTTCTGCCATAGACTTGAGAGAAGAAAGCAAGCAGCGAAACTCATCAACGCTTGTGGAGCTGTTAATATGAGTCGGGATGGATTCGCAGAAAGACTCTCCCTGCATCTCCGGACTCTAACTTTCACCCATGCTCTCACTAAGAGACTGACAGGACTATTTGAAACTCCAGTCCCATGCCGAAGAGTACTACCCTCCATAAGAGACTATCTAAAACTTCTGACACTTCTCTGCCAACTTCCTGGGATGAAAGGCAAAGAATGGCTGGGGAATAAGGGAAGTGGGAAGAATATTTAAGCCTTTGGCTGGAGTGTCTTTTCCTCCTTCTGGTGGCCAGGTTCTGAATTCCCAAAAGTAATGAATGCAGATGTGGATTATTTCCATTTATGAAGAAAAGAGTCATTTAGGGTTTGAGGAAAGAGTAGATATAAGAGAAGAAAAGTAGGTTTGCTTGGCTAAGTGAAGGGCAGAAGTGTATGATTGAAGAATAAACTTATAGTGTATGAAATCAGGTTCAGAGTGAGTTTTCCTCCAGACATGCTCAGCAGTACGGGAGCATTTTTGCAAATAGCGTGTTTGTTGAGAGTGCCAAGGCTGCAACTGACAGTGTGATGTTTTGCGCAGCTGTGAAGGGGCAAGTGTGTCTAGTGCAGAATAGAGAGTTTTGCTATAGTTGCAAGATCAGGGGAGGTTATAGTGGAAGTGTGAGGGAGGAGAATGATTTATGAAAATTGGAGTGGATCCACAGCATGTAGATTTCTACAGGTGCGGGGATGGGATGGAGAAGTGGGTTTAGCTGTTGAATTAATATTATAGGTGACCAGGTGATGGTCTGAAATGGGAAAAGGGCGACAGGTGGTGTCAGATATAGAGCAGAGGTAGGAAAATACCAGGTCGATTGGGAATAGGGTAGATTGTGAGAGACTGAAGGAGGATGTGAGTGAAAGAAGTTTAGAGGCAGCAGGGGCAGATGGGCTGTCAATGAGAATGTTGAAGTCCCCAAGAATTAGGGTTAGTATATTTGTAGAGAGAAAGTGAGGAAGCCAGGCGGCAAAGTTGTCAAGGAATTGGGAGGTATGTCCAGGAGGGTGGTAGATGACTGCCACTTTGAGGGAGAGGGGGGAGAACAGGCAAATACAGTGGACTTCAAAGGAGGAGAAGGAGAGATATGGTATTGGAGGTAGGTACTGATAAGTGCAGGAGGGGGAGAGCAGGATCCCAACACCGCCGCCACGTTTCTCACATGGCCTATGGCTAAAGTTAAGACCACCATGTGTGAGAGCAGCAGTGGAAACAGTGTTGGGAGAAGATAGCCAGGTGTCGGTAATTGCTAAAAGGGTAAAAGCATTTGAAATAAACAGGTTATGAATGGTTGTGTTTGTTGCAGACAGAGCGAGAGTTCCATAGTGCCCAAGTGAAAGGAGTGTGTGCATATGGGATGCATTGGATGGAAATGAGGTTATGTGTGTTGCTTTAATTAAAGTTTCTATAAGGAGTGCGTGATTGGGTAATGGTGGGAATGAGGGTAGGCCCAGGATTTGGAGAGATGTCGCCTGATGCTAATAGCAGCAATATGGAAAGTAAGAGTAGGTGAGAATGAGATTTATAGCAGTGTGGGTATTTCTGTGAGGTGGTGCAGTTTAGTGACAGATTTTAAAATAGAAAATAGTTCATGAGAGCTAAGGTAAGGAGAGGAAAGAAGAGAGGGGCCTATAAAAATGCATGTGGAGAAGGGTAAGGTATGAGCATGTGAGCCTGCCTGTGGAATAGACATGAGACTGTTGACAGGAAAAGCAGTCCTGAAAACATAGCAGAATATTAAGTGCAAAATATTGGTTTTGAAAAGAAAATATTTAGCTTGCCTCAAATCTTCTTCAAATCTTGTTCAATTCTTGTCTAATTCTTAGTGCTGCCACTTAAAGATGGTCACTTAGACAGATAGGAGCTTAGAGAGATGGTGTTCTCTGCAAATGCTAAAACCAGCAAATGCTATCCCTAAAGCTGATCTTAAATTATAGGACTTCTGCAGACAGCTGAGTTAAATAAATTAACATAGAATAAGTTTTAACGCAGTGTTAAAAAAGATCCAGGAAGAGACAGCAGTTTACATGGGAGACATACCATAGAATAAGTTTTAAAGCAGTGGTTTTGGAACTACAATTCCCATGATGCTCAGCCAGCATATCAGCTGGCTGAGCATCATGGGAAATGTAGTTCTAAAAACCTCGGGTGGGCCAAGATTTAAGATATCTGGGTTAAGGCATAACATTCACAGGACCTAACACCATTCATAAACTACTACCTTGACAGTTAAAAAAAAAATTCTATCTGAGAAGACCAGTTTGGAAGGTGGGAATAATTCCGACTATCTCACGTCTTCTAATAAAGCATGAATGGAGGATCTAGACCTTTTAGTTAACAGATAAAATGGCAAATCAGATTTCAACACTTCACTAGATCTTTCTCTTCTATAAGTACGGTAATTGAGATGAATAACAAATTCTTAGCTTTGTGGTATCTCACTTCAAACAGACTGGCTATGATTTACCAAGCTCTGTTGGAGGAGATGTTATTGTATTGGCACAGCTTCTCATAATTGGAGGCAATGTCCCTTAAAGGGACAGTCTACTCCACATTTTTATTGTTTAAAAAGATAGATAATCCCTTTATTAACCATTCCCCAGTTTTGCATAACCAACACTGTTATATTAATATACTTTTTACCTCTGTGATTATGTTGTATCTAAGCCTCCGCAGACTGCCTCTTTATTTCAGTTTTTTTTTTTTTAACAAACTTGCATTTTAGCCAGTCAGTGCTGACTCATAAATAACTTCACGGGAGTGAGTGCGTTATCTATATCACCCACATGACAGTGCTGTCAAGCTGTGATAAACTATAAAAATGCAGAGGTGGCCTTCAAGGGCTTAGAAATTAGCATATGAGCCTACCAAAAGAACAAAGCAAATTTGATATTAAAAGTAAATTAGAACGTTGTTTAAAATCACATTCCCTATATGAATCAAGGAAGTTTAATTTTGACAAGACTGTCCCTTTAATAAAGTCTTACTGGCTAAGTGTGATCAAGGAAATAGAGCTAGCTATCTCTTCCACATTACCTATAGCCCCTATTATTTAACAAATATTTTACACTGAACTGCTCCCTCCTCTCTAAAAATAGAATGTTTAATTATAATCAGTGCAAAACAAGTATTCTCTAAATTATGGAAATATCCCTTCAGTGGCAAACTGGAAGCAAGTTAAACAGTGTTATCAATGTAGAAGAAACACTGTATGTTAACCCACAATATTTATATCACTCCCTCATTTTGGGAAAAGTATATCTCTTATTCAATTTTGAAATAATCCCAAGAGTTGTTGGTAGGGAACTCCCCTCGTGGGAAATGGAATCCCCAGAGGCGGATGGCTCAGTGGGCCCCTGATTCCCCAATCTCGAGGAATAGAGCACTCTAAAACAGCAGTCGGAACATAACTGATGGGCATATATCACCCGGGCCAATTCATATTCTTCGCACAAAGTAGATTCCAAGATACAAAAGGAGTCTCACTGAGACCCTATGTTAAGGTTATCCCCGAAAGGTTGTAGCCCTTCTCGGATAAACAGTTGTAATTACAATACATGCATGATGAAAGTAAAATGAAAATATCTTACCGGAATCTACACCATGGAACAGGAACACGGCCCTTCAAGTGTGACAGATAGTAGCGTTGCTTCTGCCATAGACTTGAGAGAAGAAAGCAAGCAGCGAAACTCATCAACGCTTGTGGAGCTGTTAATATGAGTCGGGATGGATTCGCAGAAAGACTCTCCCTGCATCTCCGGACTCTAACTTTCACCCATGCTCTCACTAAGAGACTGACAGGACTATTTGAAACTCCAGTCCCATGCCGAAGAGTACTACCCTCCATAAGAGACTATCTAAAACTTCTGACACTTCTCTGCCAACTTCCTGGGATGAAAGGCAAAGAATGGCTGGGGAATAAGGGAAGTGGGAAGAATATTTAAGCCTTTGGCTGGAGTGTCTTTTCCTCCTTCTGGTGGCCAGGTTCTGAATTCCCAAAAGTAATGAATGCAGATGTGGATTATTTCCATTTATGAAGAAAAGAGTCATTTAGGGTTTGAGGAAAGAGTAGATATAAGAGAAGAAAAGTAGGTTTGCTTGGCTAAGTGAAGGGCAGAAGTGTATGATTGAAGAATAAACTTATAGTGTATGAAATCAGGTTCAGAGTGAGTTTTCCTCCAGACATGCTCAGCAGTACGGGAGCATTTTTGCAAATAGCGTGTTTGTTGAGAGTGCCAAGGCTGCAACTGACAGTGTGATGTTTTGCGCAGCTGTGAAGGGGCAAGTGTGTCTAGTGCAGAATAGAGAGTTTTGCTATAGTTGCAAGATCAGGGGAGGTTATAGTGGAAGTGTGAGGGAGGAGAATGATTTATGAAAATTGGAGTGGATCCACAGCATGTAGATTTCTACAGGTGCGGGGATGGGATGGAGAAGTGGGTTTAGCTGTTGAATTAATATTATAGGTGACCAGGTGATGGTCTGAAATGGGAAAAGGGCGACAGGTGGTGTCAGATATAGAGCAGAGGTAGGAAAATACCAGGTCGATTGGGAATAGGGTAGATTGTGAGAGACTGAAGGAGGATGTGAGTGAAAGAAGTTTAGAGGCAGCAGGGGCAGATGGGCTGTCAATGAGAATGTTGAAGTCCCCAAGAATTAGGGTTAGTATATTTGTAGAGAGAAAGTGAGGAAGCCAGGCGGCAAAGTTGTCAAGGAATTGGGAGGTATGTCCAGGAGGGTGGTAGATGACTGCCACTTTGAGGGAGAGGGGGGAGAACAGGCAAATACAGTGGACTTCAAAGGAGGAGAAGGAGAGATATGGGATTGGAGGTAGGTACTGATAAGTGCAGGAGGGGGAGAGCAGGATCCCAACACCGCCGCCACGTTTCTCACATGGCCTATGGCTAAAGTTAAGACCACCATGTGTGAGAGCAGCAGTGGAAACAGTGTCGGGAGAAGATAGCCAGGTGTCGGTAATTGCTAAAAGGGTAAAAGCATTTGAAATAAACAGGTTATGAATGGTTGTGTTTGTTGCAGACAGAGCGAGAGTTCCATAGTGCCCAAGTGAAAGGAGTGTGTGCATATGGGATGCATTGGATGGAAATGAGGTTATGTGTGTTGCTTTAATTAAAGTTTCTATAAGGAGTGCGTGATTGGGTAATGGTGGGAATGAGGGTAGGCCCAGGATTTGGAGAGATGTCGCCTGATGCTAATAGCAGCAATATGGAAAGTAAGAGTAGGTGAGAATGAGATTTAAAGCAGTGTGGGTATTTCTGTGAGGTGGTGCAGTTTAGTGACAGATTTTAAAATAGAAAATAGTTCATGAGAGCTAAGGTAAGGAGAGGAAAGAAGAGAGGGGCCTATAAAAATGCATGTGGAGAAGGGTAAGGTATGAGCATGTGAGCCTGCCTGTGGAATAGACATGAGACTGTTGACAGGAAAAGCAGTCCTGAAAACATAGCAGAATATTAAGTGCAAAATATTGGTTTTGAAAAGAAAATATTTAGCTTGCCTCAAATCTTCTTCAAATCTTGTTCAATTCTTGTCTAATTCTTAGTGCTGCCACTTAAAGATGGTCACTTAGACAGATAGGAGCTTAGAGAGATGGTGTTCTCTGCAAATGCTAAAACCAGCAAATGCTATCCCTAAAGCTGATCTTAAATTATAGGACTTCTGCAGACAGCTGAGTTAAATAAATTAACATAGAATAAGTTTTAACGCAGTGTTAAAAAAGATCCAGGAAGAGACAGCAGTTTACATGGGAGACATACCATAGAATAAGTTTTAAAGCAGTGGTTTTGGAACTACAATTCCCATGATGCTCAGCCAGCATATCAGCTGGCTGAGCATCATGGGAAATGTAGTTCTAAAAACCTCGGGTGGGCCAAGATTTAGGATATCTGGGTTAAGGCATAACATTCACAGGACCTAACACCATTCATAAACTACTACCTTGACAGTTAAAAAAAAAATTCTATCTGAGAAGACCAGTTTGGAAGGTGGGAATAATTCCGACTATCTCACGTCTTCTAATAAAGCATGAATGGAGGATCTAGACCTTTTAGTTAACAGATAAAATGGCAAATCAGATTTCAACACTTCACTAGATCTTTCTCTTCTATAAGTACGGTAATTGAGATGAATAACAAATTCTTAGCTTTGTGGTATCTCACTTCAAACAGACTGGCTATGATTTACCAAGCTCTGTTGGAGGAGATGTTATTGTATTGGCACAGCTTCTCATAATTGGAGGCAATGTCCCTTAAAGGGACAGTCTACTCCACATTTTTATTGTTTAAAAAGATAGATAATCCCTTTATTAACCATTCCCCAGTTTTGCATAACCAACACTGTTATATTAATATACTTTTTACCTCTGTGATTATGTTGTATCTAAGCCTCCGCAGACTGCCTCTTTATTTCAGTTTTTTTTTTTTAACAAACTTGCATTTTAGCCAGTCAGTGCTGACTCATAAATAACTTCACGGGAGTGAGTGCGTTATCTATATCACCCACATGACAGTGCTGTCAAGCTGTGATAAACTATAAAAATGCAGAGGTGGCCTTCAAGGGCTTAGAAATTAGCATATGAGCCTACCAAAAGAACAAAGCAAATTTGATATTAAAAGTAAATTAGAACGTTGTTTAAAATCACATTCCCTATATGAATCAAGGAAGTTTAATTTTGACAAGACTGTCCCTTTAATAAAGTCTTACTGGCTAAGTGTGATCAAGGAAATAGAGCTAGCTATCTCTTCCACATTACCTATAGCCCCTATTATTTAACAAATATTTTACACTGAACTGCTCCCTCCTCTCTAAAAATAGAATGTTTAATTATAATCAGTGCAAAACAAGTATTCTCTAAATTATGGAAATATCCCTTCAGTGGCAAACTGGAAGCAAGTTAAACAGTGTTATCAATGTAGAAGAAACACTGTATGTTAACCCACAATATTTATATCACTCCCTCATTTTGGGAAAAGTATATCTCTTATTCAATTTTGAAATAATCCCAATTCAAACTTGCAAGCCAAAATGTAATAACAGCTGATACAAATAAAATCCATAAGTGGTTGTTGAAGAGCATAATAGCGATTCTGTCAGATAATTATAATTTGTAAAATTCGCACATGCTAGCAAACATTTGTGCCAAACGTATCATACCTTCAGATATTAACATAACTTTCAAACAAATGTTTGCTAGCATGTGCGAATTTTACAAATTATAATTATCTGACAGAATCGCTATTTTGCTCTTCAACAACCACTTAGGGATTTTATTTGAATCAGCTGTTATTACATTTTGGCTTGCAAGTTTGAATTGTTTGTTGACCATTCATTGGTTTGAACATAAGTGACAACTTCCGTTTTTTATCAAACACACTGTGTATATATTGTTACCAATTGTAACACTTTTTATTCGCTTTTTATTGTCTGAGGAAACAACCAGTCCTGTGTTTGAGAAACGCGTCACAGAATAAAGCGTTCTACTTTTTATTTTAAAATATTGGAAGTTGTCTTAGTTCTTTATTCCAGTATCATATTGACACAGAAAGCCAGCTGACATTTCCAACAGCCGTGCAGCAGTGGAACCGAGAGGCAGTCACAACGAGGTGAACCGTTCCCAGTGTACTAGCCACTGTTAAGTGCTAGCAGGCGGATTTGCACTGGTCATAGTACAGTACCATTCATTCTGGTAAGCGTAATTTTTAACATCATACTTCCACCTGCAAAGCCGAATTACACTATGAGGCGCCCTCTTCTTGTCTTTGTCTTTTAAACAGTTTACCCGACACTCCGGGATCAAGAGGAGCAGCCCTGACCTCTAACACCAGTTACAATTGTTGCCTAGGATTACAAACTTTCAAGGCTAAGTCTAAAAGTCTACTACGATATATTAGTTTATAAACCATATTGGCATATACCTGTCTTGAGCATATCAGAACTTTTTACAATTTTGTCTGGCGCGCCTTTTTGTTTCCCCTTCTGGGATACCATTATCTATCATGTTTGTACAAGAACCTATTTTGTATTTTATAATGTGATACCTAATAATAAAAATATAAAATGATGTGATGTTTTTATTTTATTTTTTATCCCATAATTTTTTTTTGTGTATTTCTACACATTATTGTTTGATAGACAATGCCTACAACATCTGAAAAAGTAAAACAATACACCTATATAAATATACATCTGGAAATAATGCTTAAAAATAAAATCTGAAGGAAAAAATACAAACTATAATAAAGTAAAACACAAATAAAGATACACCCGAGACAAGCAAAAGATTTTTTCAAATTTTTATTTTCAAAATACAAACATAGGATATTACAGTTTTATGGTTTACAAAAAAAACAGACATTGTAATGAATGCAACAAGTAAACTAAACCACAAAACCTATGTTGAATATAAGTGTTTTATATGAATAAATGAAATATTTCTATAGCAATTTTATTGAAGGATAATCTTCCAGGTTATTGCATTTTATGTGAGTAGAAACTTTTTACAAATTGTTATGAATTCCAAAGCTAAAAATACATGAATTCATTAAAAGAAATCTTATAGTCAAGTATATGTTTTTACAGAAGCATATACATATATAAACATATAAAAACAGAAAATAGTATTACAGGTGCATATTGGTCCAACTAATATGTTACATGATTACTTGGAAAAATAATACTGTAAATTAAACAAAGGCTGAATTAAAAGTCAGGCCTTTGTGCTACGTGTGTGGTGTGCTTTTACTAAAGAGTAAAAAGTGAAAATATGCACTCCCTTCCAACATAACCCACATTATCTATCCTCTTCAACACATTTTATATCTCCTGGAGCAGACAAGCGACATTTGACAGAAGATACTTAAATATTCTGTCCATTAGAATTTGCTTTGTCTATAAAGAAACAGCTTAGACTTTCAAAATGGCGTCTTCAACTTATACAAAGTCAACTTTCATGCTTGTAAGTGCTAAAGCCCTTGCAGAAAGAGAATTCTAGTTCATTTTTTGTAGGTCTTCCATTAAAAATGGATCTCTCTTTTGTGTTCTGTGAATTTCAGTAAGGGTATTGCTTTTGTTTCTTGCCAGAAAAACATGACAACCATGTGCAGATAAGCATTGCCGCAGCAGCTCCCCCTCCCGTGCAATAATATGCCCATCCAATGCTGCATGTACCTGAGGAAAAGAAAACATAAAACATTTTAACACATCATTTACATAACATTTAATGCTCAGATAACTGATATATTAGGTACTTGCTAACCTCAAAACAAACAGATAACCCAATTGTTATACCTGTATGTGCAAGTCTGTATATTGATAATGCATTGTTGAAATGTAACAACTGTTTTGCCCCAGGAGGATTAAAGGGATAGGAAAGTCAAACTGAAACTTGCGTGATTCAGATACAGCATGTGATTAAAAGACACTTTTAATTTTACTTCCATTTTCAAATGTTCTTTGTTCTCTTGGTATCCCTTGTTAAAAAAGAATACGCACATATCCTACACTAGTAGAAGCTAGCTACTGCAAGGCTTGTGGGATACTCCTCTATCAGACCGGACTCGGCCAGTAGTCTTGTTATCCCGGCGTCGAGCCGGAAAGATAGGGAATATCCCAGAGTAGAGAATATCAGGAAAATGAGGAGAGCGGCACTCACCACAGACTAGACAGCACAAGACAAATTATGCAGACAGAATATGGCAACAGAGAACCAGTCCAGTATTAGGGGTTAACCAGTAAGCGTAGTGAGACAGGCAGGGTTCAGGCAACAAGGTATCAGTCCAGCATATTAGGGGTTAACCAGTTAGCGTAGTGAGACAGACAGGGTTCAGGCAACAAGGTATCAGTCCAGCAGGTTAGGGGTTAACCAGTTGGCGTAGTGAGACAGGCAGGGTTCAGGCATCAAGGTATCAGTCCAGCAGATTAGGGGTTAACCAGTTAGCATAGTGAGACAGGCAGGGTTCAGGCAACAAGGTATCAGTCCAGCAGATAAGGGGTTAACCAGTTAGCGTAGTGAGACAGGCAGGGTTCAGGCAACAAGGTATCAGTCCAGCAAATTTGGGGTTAACCAGTAAACGATCAGTCACTCCCAGGAGCACAAGAAAGTAGTACCTATACTTGGGCAGTGACAGATCGTTCACTGCCCGCTTACATACCTGTGAATGGCGCCAAGGGACCAGCCGGCATCAGGAGCGTGCGGCGATGACGTCAGCGCCGCACGCCTCCTGAGCCGACACAGCCCTAGGCAACGAGCATGGAGAGGACGCAGCGCCCCTAGCAACAGCGCGGCGTGACAGCTGTTGATTGGTGCCTGCACACATTTGTCTATTGTGATTGGCTAACTAGATGTGTTCAGCTAGCTGCCAGTAGTGCAATGATGATCCTTCAGCAAAGGATAGCAAGAGAACGAAGCACATCTGATAATAGAAGTAAATTGGAAAGTTGCTTAAAATTGAATGGTCTATCCAAATCATTAAAGAAAACGTTGGGTCTTTTTTGCTGAAATAAAAATAATTGTACCCAAACTCTGCTTACCATTTCTTTTTGCTGGATACCACATTGTTTTACCTTATATAATCTATTTGCTGTAGACTTTAATGTATGGTCCTGTATTGTCCTACAACAAATGCTACCCCTTTTGAAATACTATTAATTTTAATGTGGTGTACAGCATAACAATCTTACAAAAAAGTGTTATATTTGTGAGGTTGTTTGTAATGGAGAGCAACATATAATTACAAGTTTTTAACGCCCACTTACAGATGTTTAACCAATTCAAATACATGTTCTGATTTTTCTCTTCTTAAAAAATGCACAGATTATTAAACAGGCGAAATAGCAACACATTGTCTTATCTAAACCTGTTATGGCAAACCAGATGTTTGAGATTTCCTGTGATTTATACAGCACAACATGCTATATAGACAAATGAGAATATATTCAAACAATTTGGTGACATGCTGTCAGCATAAACCAAAGGAAATGACAAATACAAATAATTATAAAAGATTTTAGAAAGAACAGTGATAAAGAAAGGGAACTTAAAGGGATAGTAAAGTCCAAATTAAACTTTCATGATTCAGATAGGGCATGTCATTTTAAACAACTTTCTAATTTACTTTTATCATCAAATTTGATTTATTATCTTGGTATTCTTAGTTAAAGCTAAATCTAGGTAGGCTAATGTGCTAATTTCTAAGCCCTTGAAGGCTGCCTCTTATCTGAATTCATTTGACTTTTTTCACAGCTAGAGGGCGTTGGTTCATGTGTTTCATATAGATGACATTGTGCTCACGCACGTGGAGTTATTTAAGAGTCAGAACTAATTGCCTGAAATGCAAGTCTGTCAAAAGATCTGAGATAATGAGGCAGTCTGCAGAAGCTTAGATACAAGGTAATCACCAAGGTAAAAAGTGTATTTCTATAACAGTGTTGGTTACGCAAAACTGGGGAATGGTAAATAAAGGGATTATCTATCTTTTTAAACAATAACATTTTTGGTGTTTACTATCCCTTTAAAGGGACATAAAACTGATTAACACAACTTTACTTGCTAAGCTGTTGTTTTTAGTCCTGTGCCTGCAGCTTTCTTCAAACTAGTTTTCTCATTGTAACCAAGCACGGATCCACGGATCCTCCATTACTTGTGGGATATTCTCATTCCCAACAGGAAGTTGCAAGAGGAAACCCACAGCAGAGCTGCAATATAGCTCCTCCCCTAACTGTCATAGCCAGTCATTCGACCAAAAACAAGCCGAGAAAGGAGGAACCATAGGGTGCAGTGGTTACTGTAGTTTAAATTTAAAAATTACCTGCCTTAAAAAGACAGGGCGGGCCGTGGACTGGATACACCACAAGAGAAATAAATTTATCAGGTAAGCATAAATTGTGTTTTCTCTTGTAAGGTGTATCCAGTCCACGGATCATCCATTACTTGTGGGATACCAATACCAAAGCTAAAGTACACGGATGAAGGGAGGGACAAGGCAGGAACTTAAATGGAAGGAAACACTGCCTGTAAAACCTTTCTCCCAAATATAGCCTCCGAAGAAGCAAAAGTATCAAATTTGCAAAATTTTGAAAAAGTATGAAGCGAAGACCAAGTCGCCGCCTTGCAAATCTGTTCAAAAGAAGCCTCATTTTTAAAGGCCCAAGTGGAAGCCACAGCTCTAGTGGAATGAGCTGTAATCCTTTCAGGAGGCTGCTGTCCAGCAGTCTCATAGACTAAGCGGATTAAGCTTCTTAGCCAAAAAGGAGAGGTTGCCGAAGCCTTTTGATCTCTCCTCTGTCCAGAGAAGACAACAAACCAAGCAGATGTTTGACGAAAAGCTTTAGTAGCTTGTAAGTAAAAACTTTAAAGCACGGACCACGTCCAGATTGTGAAACACAAGGATGGAACAACAATCTCTTGATTGATATTCTTGTTAGATACCACCTTAGGTAAAAACCCAGATTTGGTACGCAGGACTACCTTATCCGTATGAAAAATCAGATAAGGAGAATCACATTGTAAGGCAGATAACTCGGAGACTCTACGAGCCGAGGAAATAGCTACCAAAAAAGGACTTTCCAAGATAAAAGTTTGATATCTATGGAATGAAGAGGTTCAAACGGAACTTCTTGAAGAACCTTAAGAACCAAGTTTAAGCTCCATGGTGGAGCAACCGGTTTAAACACAGGCTTGATTCTAACTAAAGCCTGACAAAATGCCTGAACGTCTGGAACATCTGCAAGACGCTTAACTAGCTGACAATCCTTTTTCCAAACCTTCTTGGAGAAAAGATAGTATCCTAGGAATCCTGACCTTACTCCATGAGTAACCCTTGGATTCACACCAATAAAGATATCTATGCCATACCTTATGGTAAATTTTCCTGGTGACAGGCTTTCGTGCCCGTATTAAGGTATCAATAACTGACTCGGAGAAGCCACGCTTTGATAAAATCAAGCGTTCAATCTCTAGGCAGTCAGCCGCAGAGAAATTAGATTTGGATGGTTGGAAGGACCCTGAAGTAGAAGGTCCTGTCTCAGAAGCAGAGACCATGGTGGAAAGGATGACATGTCCACTAGATCTGCATACCAGGCCCTGCGAGGCCACGCAGGTGCTATCAGAATCACCGATGCTCTCTCCTGCTTGATCTTGGCAATCAGTCGAGAGAGCAGAGGAAACGGTGGAAACACATAAGCCAGGTTGAAAGACCAGGGCGCTGCTAGAGCATCTATCAGTGTTGCCTTGGGATCCCTGGACCTGGATCCGTAACACGGAAGCTTGGCGTTCTGGCGAGACGCCATGAGATCCAGTTCTGGTTTGCCCCAACGATGAATCAGTTGTGCAAATACCTCCGGATGGAGTTCCCACTCTCCCGGATGAAAAGTCTGACGACTTAGAAAATCCGCCTCCCAGTGCTCTACACCTGGGATATGGATAGCTGATAAGTGGCAAGAGTGAATCTCTGCCCAGCGAATTATTTTTGAAACTTCTAACATCTCTAGGGAACTTCTTGTTCCCCCTTGATGGTTGATGTAAGTTACAGTCGTGATGTTGTCCGACTGAAATCTGATGTACCTCAGAGTTGCTAACTGAGGCCAAGCCTGTAGAGCCTTGAATATCGCTCTTAGTTCCAGAATATTTATTGGAAGAAGAGACTCCTCCTGAGTCCACGATCCCTGAGCCTTCAGGGAGTTCCAGACTGCACCCCAACCTAGAAGGCTGGCATTTGTTGTTACAATTGTCCAATCTGGCCTGCGAAAGGTCATACCTTTGGACAGATGGACCCGAGATAGCTACCAGGGAAAAGAATCCCTGGTCTCTTGGTCCAGATTCAGTTGAGGGGACAAATCTGTGTAATCCCCGCTCCACTGACTGAGCATGCATAGTTGCAGCGGTCTGAGATGTAAGCGTGCAAACGGCACTATGTCCATTGCCGCTACCATTAAGCCGATTACTTCCATACACTGAGCCACCGAAGGGCGCGGAATAGAATGAAGAACCCGGCAGGAATTTAGAAGCTTTGATAACCTGGACTCCGTCAGGTGAATTTTCATTTCTATAGAATCTATCAGAGTCCCTAGAAAGGAAACTCTTGTGAGTTGGGATAGAGAACTCTTTTCCTCGTTCACTTTCCACCCATGCAACCTCAGAAATGCCAGTACTACGTCCGTATGAGACTTGGCAATTTGGAAGTTTGACGCCTGTATCAGGATGTCGTCTAAATAAGGGGCTACTGCTATGCCCCGCGGCCTTAGGACCGCCATAAGCGACCCTAGAACCTTTGTAAAGATTCTTGGGGCCGTAGCTAATCCAAAGGGAAGAGCTACAACTGGTAATGCCTGTCTTGAAAGGCAAACCTGAGAAACCGATGATGATCTTTGTGTATTGGAATGTGAAGATAAGCATCCTTTAGATCCACTGTAGTCATATATTGACCCTCCTGGATCAGTGGTAGGATTGTACGAATAGTTTCCATCTTGAACGACGGAACTTTGAGGAATTTGTTTAAGATCTTTAGATCCAAAATTGGTCTGAAGGTTCCCTCTTTTTTGAGAACCACAAACAGATTTGAGTAAAAACCCTGTTCCTGTTCACTCCCATAACTAGGAGGTCTCGTACACAGTGTAAGAATGCCTCTCTCTTTAT
The DNA here is from genome assembly GCF_027579735.1 of Bombina bombina. Taxonomy (NCBI): domain Eukaryota; kingdom Metazoa; phylum Chordata; class Amphibia; order Anura; family Bombinatoridae; genus Bombina; species Bombina bombina. Next base: position 1,090,982,172 of record NC_069501.1, on the reverse strand, counting down.
CTGGTGTGCAGATAATTGTGAAAGGTGAAATCTCCCTTTTGGGGGGGAAGCTTTGAAGCCCAGAAGATATCCCTGGGATATAATTTCCAATGCCCAGGGATCCTGAACATCTCTTGCCCACGCCTGGGCGAAGAGTGAAAGTCTGCCCCCTACTAGATCCGTTACCGGATAGGGGGCCGTTCCTTCATGCTGTCTTAGAGGCAGCAGCAGGCTTTTTTGACCTGCTTACCTTTTTTCCAGGTCTGGTTTGGTCTCGAGACCTTCTTAGATTGAGCAAAAGTTCCCTCTTGTTTATTATTAGAGGAAGTTGATGCCGCACCTGCCTTGAAGTTTTGAAAGGCACGAAAATTAGACTGTTTGGCCTTAGATTTGGACCTGTCCTGAGGAAGGGCATGACCTTTTCCTCCAGTGATATCAGCAATAATCTCCTTCAAACCAGGCCCGAAGAGGGTCTGCCCCTTGAAGGGAGTGTTAAGTAGCTTAGAAGTCACGTCGGCTGACCATGATTTAAGCCATAGCGCTCTGCGCGCCTGTATAGCAAAACCAGAATTCTTAGCCGCTAGTTTAGTCAAATGAACAATGGCATCAGAAATAAAAGAATTGGCTAGCTTAAGTGCTCTAAGTTTGCCAAGTATGTCATCCAATGGAATCGCTACCTGTAAAGCCTCTTCCAGAGACTCAAACCAGTACGCCGCAGCAGCAGTGACAGGGGCAATGCATGCAAGGGGCTGTAGGATAAAGCCTTGTTGAATAAATATTTTCTTAAGGTAACCTTCTAATTTTTTATCCATTGGATCTAAAAAAGCACAACTGTCCTCGACAGGGATAGTAGTACGCTTTGCTAGAGTAGAAACTGCTCCCTCCACCTTAGGGACTGTCTGCCATAAGTCCCGTGTGGTGGCGTCTATTGGAAATATTTTTCTAAAAATAGGAGGGGAAGAGAACGGCACACCTGGTCTATCCCATTCCTTATTAATAATTTTTGTAAACCTTTTAGGTATTTGGAAAAACATCAGTACACACCGGCACTGCAAGTATTTATCCAGTCTACACAATTTCTCTGGCACTGCAATGGAATCACAGTCATTCAGAGCAGCTAAAACCTCCCTAAGCAACACGCGGAGGTGTACAAGCTTAAATTTAAATGTAGAAATATTAGAATCAGGTATCTTCCTGAGTCATTAACATCACCCACTGACTGAAGCTCTCTTTCCTCAGCTTCTGCATATTGTGAGGCAGTATCAGACATGGTTCTTAAAGCGTCAGTATGCTCTGCATTTTGTCTCACCCCATAGCTATCTCGCTTACCTCTAAGTTCAGGTAGTCTGGCTAATACCGCTGACAGTGTATTATCCATGACTGCCGCCATGTCTTGTAAAGTAAACGCTATGGGCGCCCTAGATGTACTTGGCGCCATTTGAGCTTGAGTCCCGTAAGCGGGAGTCAAAGGGTCTGACACGTGGGGAAAGTTAGTCGGCATAACTTCCCCCTCGTCAGATTCCTCTGTGATAAAAAAATTTAAAAGACAGAAAATGATCTTTATTGCCTAAAATGAAATCAGTACATTTGGTACACATTCTAAGAGGGGGTTCCACCATGGCTTTTAAACATAATGAACAAGGAGTTTCTTCTATGTCAGACATGTTTATACAGACTAGCAATGAGACTAGCAAGCTTGGAAAACACTTTAAATCAAGTTAACAAGCAAATATAAAAAACGGTACTGTGCCTTTAAGAGAAACAAATTTTGTCAGAATTTGAAAAACAGTGAAAAAATGCAGTAAATCAAACGAAATTTTTACAGTGTATGTAATAGACTAGCAGAGCATTGCACCCACTTGCAAATGGATGATTAACCCCTTAGTTCAAAAAACGGATCAAAAAAACGAAATAGACGTTTTTTAACAGTCACAACCAACTGCCACAGCAAGCTGTAGCCCTACCTTCCCCAATAAACGACTTTGGAAAGCCTTTGGGCCCTTTAGAGATGTCCTATAGCATTCAGAGGGCCTTTGAGGGAATCTGGATGTAATTTTAACTGCACAAAAAAACGTTAAAATAGGCCCCTCCCACTCATAGTAACACAGTGGAAAGCCTCAGGAAACTGTTTCTAGGCAAAATGTAAGCCAGCCATGTGGAAAAAACTAGGCCCCAATAAAGTTTTATCACCAAAGCATATATAAAAACGATTAAACATGCCAGCAAACGTTTTATATTGTAAATATCATAAGGGTATTACCCCTGGGAGTAAGCATGATACCAGTCGTTATTAAATCACTGTATTCAGGCTTAACTTACATTAATCCGGTATCAACAGCATTTTCTAGTGTTTTGCATCTCTAGAAAAAATTATAACTGCACATACCTGATAGCAGAATAAACTGCACGCCATTCTCTCGCTGAAGTTTTACCTCATCTGTGTAATCCCCTCAGACATATGTGAGAACAGCAAAGGATCTTAGTTACAACCTGCTAAGATCATAGAAACCTCAGGCAGATTCTTCTTCTATTTACTGCCTGAGATAAAATAGCACAACTCCGGTGCTATTTAAAAATAACAAACTTTTGATTGAAGAAAATAAACTAGCTATATTTAACCACTCTCTCCTACAACGTCCTTGCTTGTTGAGAGTTGCAAGAGAATGACTGGCTATGACAGTTAGGGAAGGAGCTATATTGCAGCTCTGCTGTGGGTTTCCTCTTGCAACTTCCTGTTGGGAATGAGAATATCCCACAAGTAATGGATGATCCGTGGACTGGATACATCTTACAAGAGAAATACCATTTTACTTGTAATCTGGCCATAAAGGTGCTAGTTGGTGAGGCTCTGCATCTTCATACTAGGCGCCACCATCTTGGAGCACATGCATTGTTACTCTTAGTGACAGAAACAGTGCAAATTTATAGATCAGTGATGTTGCTGGCTTTTTGAAAGCTCTGCCATGCACCTTAGTCTATCTTGCACAACACAGAACTAAAGCTATGCGTTTTCACAGGTTTTTTTAAGTTATATAAGAATTATAAAAAAGACCTCAGGAATAACATAGAGCAATGCAGCCATTTCAATAATGTACAGCTCTTGCTTTTTGTTGTGCATGCTAAACTCAAGTGCATTACATGGTTTGTCAAAAAACAAACGACAAAACCTCACACATCTATAAATGTGCACTTCTTTGGTCAAATGGTGTGAGAATACTTAAGTTCCAAGATGGTGGCAGAAGATTCAGAGCTTCACTAACAACCACTTGTAAGGGGTTACAATAAGAGAATTGCTCCATACAGATCTGCTGGTACAGGCAGAAAACCAATAGCATGGTGGCTAGTAAGAGTATCACTGTAGTTGTAGCAAGTGGTTTAACATCCCTTTAAAGCACCTGCTGCTAAGCATCTCTAAATATGTCTAATACTGGTAAACTGTGTCTGAATGTGAGAAGTCAATCACAAACTCTTACATGCAGAGCAATTAGGGGCTCGGAAAAAACCCAATGGTTACAATTGATGTTTTGATGTAAAAAGTCGGCAGCTGCAGTTCAATATTGGGTTTCTGGAGATTATGTAGTTCTGATGGTGTAGCCTACTTATAGTTTTCTATGAAACTGGAATATCAGGGATCAGTTCAGATGTTATGAGTTGTATGTATGGTTTCCATGATACTAAATGCCAAAAAAGAAATGGCCACAATTTGCTGTTCCAACTAGGGGCGGAACTACCATTGGTGCAGCGGTGCAGTAGCACCCGGGCCCAAGAGCTGGAGGGTGCCCATAACAGCCAATCTATACATAGGTGTATGCAGAATGTTTACAATCTTAATGCAGGGAAGACTTTTATTAGTGCAAATAGCAGGACCACCTATCTATCTATCTATCTATCTATCTATCTATCCTTAAAATCATTAAACAGAGCAGAATGCATTTTATTACTTTTGCTTTTTACAAAGTTACTTTTGGGGGCCACCAAAAAAATTTTGCACCAGGGCCCGCTGTTGAAAAGGTCCGCTACTGGTTCCAACGCAAGACAACACTAGGAACTTTTTCTACTGCACAAACTTAAACTAACTTGTGCATCAGTCTCAAATGCAAGTGTAGCGGGAAACACGTTTGTTTGAAGTGCAAGTGTTTTTAAGTCCTCTATGTTAAATAAAAGGTTGTGCTGCATAAAAAAGTACCTAGTGTTGTTGCGTTGGAACAGCAGATGGTGGGCATTTTGTGTCCATTAGATAAACTTTTACAGTGGATGTCCATGGCAACCTGTGCCTTCTGAGACTCCAGAGTTATGCTGCACAGAGTTGGGCAGCAGTTCTGCAAGAATGTTTTTTTTTTTTTTAAAACTTTTATTTATCAAACAAGGGTTACCATGTGGAGATATCACTCCCATAGGTCACAGAACATGGAAAATCAAAAACATGTTACAATTGAATGTTTACATTGCAATACTGGGTCTACTTTGCTGCAAGTGATGTTCTTACATACAGTCTCTCTGCAGGTACGCCCAGAGTCTTTTCTCTCAAAGCAAAAAGAAAGTTTCAATCTGCGTCCTAGGGGTTGGTCTTTTTGCTGCAATAGTCCATGGTAGATCCCTCTTTTCCTTTTTCCTCTCTCTTTCTCCTCCCGTACCTCCCTCCTCCCTTACCCAACCCTTTCAAATAGTACAACGTTTAATAATAGCTAAATAAGGATAATAGTAATCAAAACAGTAATAATCAGAGCCGAGCTTTATCTCGTCTCTTCACTGATCACGTTAAGAACTTTGCAGTTTCTTATTGTTAGGTCATTTTCTCTCCCCTGGGCAGCGGCGAAAAGAGTTCTGCAAGAATGTTATCCATCTGTAAGAGCAATAGGTGGCAGCACAATTTCCTGCCATGTAGTGTTCCAGACATCTACGTAGGCAAAATTACATGAAAAGGGAGCAAAATAAATAATGAAAGTATATTACAAAGTTGTTTCATTATGTATAACTAAACATTATATATAAAAATCTCAAGCTGTTTTATTGTCCATTTACCTTCTGCTTTGTACTATATGAGCTAATAAATATTTTCACAGGTATCACATTTAAAGCTTATTCTTCTCACCTTCACTTTGTTTTGTATGAAAAAAATGTTTGGTTTTAAGGTAACTTCATTGTTTATGTTGAACTATCTAAAAAAAAAATATTAAAAAGTTTATGAAGGTCAGCAATTTAGTGAACATATTCTGAGATGCAAAAATGTTATTTTATATATACATAAATCATTTGAAAGGACTATTAGCCAGAAAGTCAATTATGCTTTTGTTAAAAGAATACAAAATATTGTGTGGTAATAAATCCTTTTTTTTGACATCTAAATAAAGGTCACCAAGGCAAATAGATATATTTGTTTACCTTTTATAAAATAAAATGTGATTTATTTGCATTAACATTACTTTGCATGTAAGACACATAATGTAGAACACATTTTAATGCTGGTACCTCAAAATTTGTGTACCTGCATTTTGTACTGTTAAAGCCCTCTATTCATATTCTGAGTAACAAAAAATATATCAGGGAATTATTCTAGATCATTTTTATGTATGCATAGTTTCCAATTAACTTATTTAATCAAATCATGCAGTCTATTTATGTGAGTACTTTCTGAGGCAACAGCTACTACTGAGCATGTGTAAGAGTTTACAATATAAATGTATATGAATCTGTGATTGGCTTATGACTGTCACATGATAAAGGGAGACAGGGATATGAAAATATTTTTTTATAAAAACAAACTAGTGCGTGTTTAAAATTACAAGTGTTTTTGCATTGTCTTTTTTGCATTTGTTGATTATGCAGATCTATTGTATTTAATTGTACTGGGTTTTAAAAACCGAAATAGAACATAAAGCATTTAAAACTGTCACTATACTAATGATTTAGCAAAACTACTTGAAAACTCTGGCAACTATATTTAATTTATCTCCCTAAAAAGGACAGTCTGGTCAAAATTAAAGTTTCATGATTCAGATAGGACATGTAATTTTGAAAACAACTTTCCAATTTAATCATCAAGTTTGCTTTGCTCTCTTGGTATTCTTTGTTGAAAGCTAAACTTGGGTAGGCTAATATGCTAATTTCTAAGCCCTTGAAGGCTGCCTCTTTTCCCAGTGCATTTGGATAGTTTTTCATAGCTAGACAGTGCTATTTATGCGTGCCATATAGATAAGATTGTGCTCACTCCGGTGGATTTACCTAGGAGTCAGCACTGATTGTCTAAAATGCAAGTCTGTCAAAATAAGGGGGCAATCTGCAGAACCTTCAATACAAGGTAATCACAGAGTTAAAAAGAATATTAATAGAATTGTGTTGTTTATGCAAAACTGGGGAATGGGTAATGAAGGGATTATCTATCTTTTTAAACAACAGAAATTCTGGAGCAGACTGTCTCTTTAACTGTGGCCAATTTAGGACTGGTTTTAGATAAGTTTGTCCTCCATTCTATGCTATCTAGTATGTAGCTGATTAAAGGGACAGTCTACTTTATTTTTTTATTGTTTAAAAAGATAGATAATAACCCCTAAACTAACCCATTCTCCAGCTTTGCATAACAAATATTGTTATATTAATATACATTATAACCTCTAAGTTTGCCTGTAATTAGGCCCTTGCAGGCCACCCTTTATCTTAGTGCTTTTTATTAGCTTTTTAAATCTTGCACAACAGCTAGACAGTGCTAGTTCATATGTGCCATATAGATAACATGCTCACTGATAGCTGGCAACCCTATTCATATGGCTGAATAGACTCTCTTAGACCTAGATTTGGAGTTTGGCGTTAGCCGTGAAAACCAGCGTTAGAGGCTCCTAACGCTGGTTTTAGGCTACCGCCGGTATTTGGAGTCACTCAAAATAGGGTCTAACGCTCACTTTTCATCCGCGACTTTTCCATACCGCAGATCCCCTTACGTCAATTGCGTATCCTATCTTTTCAATGGGATCTTTCTAACTCCGGTATTTAGAGTCATTTCTGAAGTGAGCGTTAGACATCTAACGACAAAACTCCAGCCGCAGGAAAAAAGTCAGTAGTTAAGAGCTTTCTGGGCTAACTCCGGTTTATAAAGCTCTTAACTACTGTACTCTAAAGTACACTAACACCCATAAACTACCTATGTACCCCTAAACCGAGGTCCCCCCACATCGCCGACACTCAAATAATTTTTTTTAACCCCTAATCTGCCGACCGCCACCTACGTTATCCTTATGTACCCCTAATCTGCTGCCCCTAACACCGCCGACCCCTATATTATATTTATTAACCCCTAATCTGCCCCCCTCAACGTCACCTCCACCTGCCTACACTTATTAACCCCTAATCTGCCGACCGCAAAGCGCCGCCACCTACGTTATCCTTATGTACCCCTAATCTGCTGCCCCTAACACCGCCGACCCCTGTATTATATTTATTAACCCCTAACCTGCCCCCCACAACGTCGCCTCCACCTACCTACACTTATTAACCCCTAATCTGCCGACCGCAAAGCGCCGCCACCTACGTTATCCTTATGTACCCCTAATCTGCTGCCCCTAACACCGGCGACCCCTGTATTATATTTATTAACCCCTAACCTGCCCCCCACAACGTCGCCTCCACCTACCTACACTTATTAACCCCTAATCTGCCGACCGCAAAGCGCCGCCACCTACGTTATCCTTATGTACCCCTAATCTGCTGCCCTAACACCGCCGACCCCTGTATTATATTTATTAACCCCTAATCTGCCCCCCTCAACGTTGCCTCCACCTGCCTACACTTATTAACCCCTAATCTGCCGACCGGAGCTCACCGCTATTCTAATAAATGTATTAACCCCTAAAGCTAAGTCTAACCCTAACACTAACACCCCCCTAAGTTAAATATAATTTAAATCTAACGAAATTAATTAACTCTTATTAAATAAATTATTCCTATTTAAAGTGAAGGTAAAGTTTTGTTAACCAGCAATCATATTTATGATCCTTTTACTAAATCAAGAACAGTCGCTAGGTTTATTTTAAAAAAATAATTATTTATTTGGGTATTTTTCAAACTATATTTTTATTACCGTTCCCTGTTGATTCTCCTCCCATCCTCCATTTCCGGGTTTCTGTGACGTATAGAGCGGTCCCACCCGCTCTATATGTGTCTACTAAGCTCGTGCACATCGAGCATGGAACAATCGCGCATGCGCATCATTTTTTTACATTGATCTTTGAATTGATCATTGATTGTTTTAGACTTACCAATAAAAAAAGAGATGCTTGCGGTAATCGGAGCGCTACAAATGCTTCAAATTAGTTGCCGTCTGAGTTCCTATGCTGTACAAAATCTGCCCACAAACTCAAGTTTTTACTGCGCATGCGCAAAACGTGGACGCGCACTTGGCAAATGCGAAGTAGAAGATGTCACGCATGCGCATCAAGAGCCATGTAATGATGACGTAAATTGACGGCCGCCTAACGGCCTAAGAATCAATTGGATGGCTCAACAACGTGATCGTTGTTTATAAAAAAAAAGAATTGCACGGGTTGATTTTCGGAAAGCCGAATACACGAAAATAATATCCGATATCTCAGGTAATCTAAAGATTTGTAAAAATTGATGAATGAAAGTTATATTTATTTTGCTTGATAACAGTAATTATGTAGAATAGAGCCTTTCACTTTACCTTCACTTTAAAGCTAAATACTTACCTGTAAAATAAACCCTAATATAGCTACAATATAAATTCTAATTATATTATAGCTATTTTAGGATTTATATTTATTTTACAGGTAACTTTGTATTTATTTTAACCAGGTACAATAGCTATTAAATAGTTAAGAACTATTTAATAGCTAAAATAGTTAAAATAATTACAAATTTACCTGTAAAAGAAATCCTAACCTAAGTTACAATTAAACCTAACACTAGACTATCAATAAATTAATTAAATAAACTACCTACAATTATCTACAATTAACCTAACACTACACTATCAATAAATTAATTAAATACAATTGCTACAAATAAATACAATTAAATAAACTAGCTAAAGTACAAAAAATAAAAAAGAACTAAGTTACAAAAAATAAAAAAATATTTACAAACATAAGAAAAATATTACAACAATTTTAAACTAATTACAACTAATCTAAGCCCCCTAATAAAATAACAAAGCCCCCCAAAATAAAAAAATGCCCTACCCTATTCTAAATTACTAAAGTTCAAAGCTCTTTTACCTTACCAGCCCTGAACAGGGCCCTTTGCGGGGCATGCCCCAAGAAATACAGCTCTTTTGCCTGTAAAAAAAAAAATACAATACCCAAGCCCCCCAACATTACAACCCACCACCCACATACCCCTAATCTAACCCAAACCCCCCTTAAATAAACCTAACACTAAGCCCCTGAAGATCATCCTACCTTGTCTTCACCTCACCGGGTATCACACCGATCCGTCCAGAAGAGCTCCTCCGATGTCCTGATCCAAGCCCAAGCGGGGGGCTGAAGAGGTCCATAATCCGGCTGAAGTCTTCATCCAAGCGGGGCAGAAGAGGTCTTCCATCCGATTGAAGTCTTCATCCAAGCGGCATCCATCCGGAGCGAAGCGGCAGCATCCTGAAGACCTCCACCGCGGAACATCCATCCTGGCCGACGAATGACGGTTCCTTTAAATGACGTCATCCAAGATGGCGTCCCTCGAATTCCGATTGGCTGATAGGATTCTATCAGCCAATCGGAATTAAGGTAGGAATATTCTGATTGGCTGATGGAATCAGCCAAACAGAATCAAGTTCAATCCGATTGGCTGATCCGATCAGCCAATCAGATTGAGCTCGCATTCTATTGGCTGTTCCGATCAGCCAATAGAATGCAAGCTCAATCTGATTGGCTGATTGGATCAGCCAATCGGATTGAACTTGATTCTGATTGGCTGATTCCATCAGCCAATCAGAATATTCCTACCTTAATTCCGATTGGCTGATAGAATCCTATCAGCCAATCGGAATTCGAGGGACGCCATCTTGGATGACGTCATTTAAAGGAACCGTCATTTGTCGTTCAGTCATCGGCCAGGATGGATGTTCCGCGGTGGAGGTCTTCAGGATGCTGCTGCTTCGCTCCGGATGGATGCCGCTTGGATGAAGACTTCAATCGGATGGAAGACCTCTTCTGCCCCGCTTGGATGAAGACTTCAGCCGGATCATGGACCTCTTCAGCGCCCCGCTTGGGCTTGGATCAGGACATCGGAGGAGCTCTTCTGGACGGATCGGTGTGATACCCGGTGAGGTGAAGACAAGGTAGGATGATCTTCAGGGGCTTAGTGTTAGGATTATTTAAGGGGGGTTTGGGTTAGATTAGGGGTATGTGGGTGGTGGGTTGTAATGTTGGGGGGCTTGGGTATTCTATTTTTTTTTTACAGGCAAAAGAGCTGTATTTCTTGGGGCATGCCCCGCAAAGGGCCCTGTTCAGGGCTGGTAAGGTAAAAGAGCTTTGAACTTTAGTAATTTAGAATAGGCTAGGGCATTTTTTTTATTTTGGGGGGCTTTGTTATTTTATTAGGGGGCTTAGAGTAGGTGTAATTAGTTTAAAATTGTTGTAATATTTTTCTTATGTATGTAAATATTTTTTTATTTTTTGTAACTTAATTCTTTTTTATTTTTTGTACTTTAGCTAGTTTATTTAATTGTATTTATTTGTAGCAATTGTATTTAATTAATTTATTGATAGTGTAGTGTTAGGTTAATTGTAGGTAATTGTAGGTAGTTTATTTAATTAATTTATTGATAGTCTAGTGTTAGGTTTAATTGTAACTTAGGTTAGGATTTCTTTTACAGGTAATTTTGTAATTATTTTAACTATTTTAGCTATTAAATAGTTCTTAACTATTTAATAGCTATTGTACCTGGTTAAAATAAATACAAAGTTACCTGTAAAATAAATATAAATCCTAAAATAGCTATAATATAATTATAATTTATATTGTAGCTATATTAGGATTTATTTTACAGGTAAGTATTTAGCTTTAAATAGGAATAATTTATTTAATAAGAGTTAATTAATTTCGTTAGATTTAAATTATATTTAACTTAGGGGGGTGTTAGTGTTAGGGTTAGACTTAGCTTTAGGGGTTAATACATTTATTAGAATAGCTGTGAGCTCCAGTCGGCAGATTAGGGGTTAATGTTTGAAGTTAGGTGTCGGCGATGTTAGGGAGGGCAGATTAGGGGTTAATACTATTTATGATAGGGTTAGTGAGGCGGATTAGGGGTTAATAACTTTATTATAGTAGCGCTCAGGTCCGCTCGGCAGATTAGGGGTTAATAAGTGTAGGCAGGTGGAGGCGACGTTGTGGGGGGCAGATTAGGGGTTAATAAATATAATATAGGGGTCGGCGATGTTAGGGCAGCAGATTAGGGGTACATAAGGATAATGTAAGTAGCGGCGGTTTACGGAGCGGCAGATTAGGGGTTAATAATAATATGCAGGGGTCAGCGATAGCGGGGGCGGCAGATTAGGGGTTAATAAGTGTAAGGTTAGGGGTGTTTAGACTTGGGGTACATGTTAGAGTGTTAAGTGCAGACGTAGGAAGGGTTACCGCATAGCAAACAATGGGGCTGCGTTAGGAGCTGAACGCGGCTTTTTTGCAGGTGTTTGGTTTTTTTTCAGCTCAAAAAGCCCCATTGTTTCCTATGGGGGAATCGTGCACGAGCACGTTTTTGAGGCTGGCCGCGTCCGTAAGCAACTCTGGTATCGAGAGTTGAAGCTGCGTTAAAAATGCTCTACGCTCCTTTTTTGGAGCCTAACGCAGCCTTTATGTGGACTCTCAATACCAGAGTTATTTTTATGGTGCGGCCAGAAAAAAGCCGGCGTTAGTTTTTCGGGTCGTTACCGACAAAACTCCAAATCTAGCCGTTAGAGTCCCTTACTGTGCATAAAAGATGTTTTATAGTATGGAATAACACTGAAGGGGGTTAACGCCACACCCAAATATTCAGTGTAATTGCATTCTTGTGAGCAAATTGTTGTTACTTTGTCTCACTCTAAATTAATAACTGTGAGGTAATGGAAGGGGAAGTGCTTCATTATGCCTGATGAAACGGCACACGTAGCCGCCAAGAAACACGTTGCATAATTTAAGGGATTTTTAGTTTATGTACAAAAGAAGTTTTTTCTTCTATGTGAAGAACATTGGAATGTAAAATATTCATAACTCACTTCAGGTTTAGCGCTATAGGCTTTACAAAGTAACGGGTTAGCGCGCAAGTGTGACAAATCAAACCTTTTCAACATCACAATAGAGGGGTGTGGGCATGAAGGGGTTAATGGCACACAGCTCTGGTTCCCTTTACCTTGCAACCCTACAAAAGGACCTTAAAAGGGACCCCACATTAAACCCCAAATCCTGTCCACACTGCTCTAATTAACAATTTCTGCCACCACCCAAAAACTTCTAAATTAAAGGGGCATTTTGGAAACCCCCAAAAACTCACACAATTTAACAATAAGGTAACGTGCCTTTAACCTTGTCTCAACAGGAGTGTGAATTTGGATATTAGAGCCCAAAAGACAGAATGAAATTTTCTATGTGTTTAATAACAAAAATATCAATACAGGTTACACAGTGCGAAATTATAAAGACATCCAAAATAACATACAATTGCAAAGTTACAATTCTTTAAAAAGAATAGGGGACATAAAAATAACAGAAACACAATATCTTACTTATTATCAAATTCCTTTAGATATGTGGAGAACTGCTGTTTATGATGTTATTGGCTTGAGTCCCAGGGCAGTTCTACCCACAAGTCTTTCTGTTACATATTTAAACCAAACTTTCTTTGTCTTGTCAAAGACAACACCTTGGTTATAATTTACAACAAGTACAGCCAATGCAAACAAGTCTTAGCTCCCTGTAGGGGAGGAGCTTTTTGCATTCCTACACACAGTTACCAGTTACACAAAGAACACTTCACCTCAGACCTGTGACGGGCTAAGGAGGGGGAAGGGCGGGGGGTCTCAGCTTACAGCTTTTCTGAAAGCAGAGTTCACACACAGAAAAAGGCAATTCACATTAACCTTTTCCAGGCTAAGAACACAATACCACCTCTGCCGGGTAGCCAATCCAGGTATCAACTACTCCACATGATTGTATCATGACACCTCCCCTTTTAAAATGGTGGAAATAGGGGGTCAGCCTACGCTGATCCCCTATGTCAACCTAAATCCTAGTCTTTCCTCGTTCATAAGAGTAGATCTGCCCTTTCTGCACACTCTCTGCATTCATTTGCCCACTATAACAGTTAACATCAGCTGACACAATTTCCCTCGTGGAGGGTATTTCCTTGCAGGATATCACACACTCTCACTCATAAAGGGATCTAGCACCCCCTCAGGGTAACTCACTAGGGGACTAAAATAAATTCTTGCTATGCTTAGGCCAGATACTCCACTGTCCACACCTACCCCAGTATTCTCTGTAGGAGTAGCAGGTTCATTAGTCACTGCAGCCACATCTTCCTCCCCCTCTTCTTCACATCTGCCATCTCTGTAGGGGAGGTCCACAGACACACCCAGGGTCCCATCTTGTCTTACTCTCTGTAACAGGGCAGGGGGTACTCTGCCCCTACATCAGCCATGCTATTCACTCTTTGTACATGCAAAATGGTTTCAGGGACAGTCTGAAACATACCTGTCACTTGTTCTCCTTTGCAGCTGTATAGCTGACGTCCCTCACTAAGGGTGCATTTTGCCTCAGGGGAAAACAGATAATAAGCCTCTTCTCCTGCCCCCTGCTCACTCCACTCATGTGGCACACCACACTCAGGCACCTGACCTGTCAGACTGGCCACTTTACCCCACTCCACACATCCTACCTTTTCCTGGGGTATAGCAGTTCCTTCACTAAGTTCTGGCCCATTCCATACCTTCCTCTTGGGCATGCAATGCTGGTTCTAGCACAGAAGAGTACACACACTCGGTCTGCCCTCTGCCCAGCTCTGCTGCCCTCTCACATTCCCACACACTGCATCAGGTATCGCATTGTCACAATTTATGGCAGTATAACCATTTCCACTGGCACAATACATTACTGGTACAGGTAAATCAGCATTAACCTTAGGCTCTCCCTCCCAGTAACCAGGCTCAGTAGAAGCAACATTGTCACAATCAATGGTAGTATAACCCTGTTCACTGGCACAATACAGTACTGGTACAGGTTCAGGTAAATCTTCATTAACCCTAGACTCTCCCTCCCAGCGCCCAGGTTCAATAGAAGCAACATTGTCACAAACATTTTCAATACATCCCTCTTCATTAGAACAATACATTACTGGTGTACACAAAGGCAGAGCTGCATTAACCCTCAGCCCCCCTCCCAGCAGTCATGTTCAAGGGAATCATCCTTTATCCTTTGGTGGGATACCTCCAGCTCTGATGCAGCTAGCGATGTGTCCATCCCCAGCCTCCCCTCTGGGTCCCCCAAAGTTTCGCACAGTACCTCAGTTGGTGCAGGGCCCTCTACCGGCCCTTCCAGGTTGCAGGTGTTGTCTTCTGGGGCGTACTGACAAAGCATCTGGTCCAAATCATCACCCAGCAAAACACCAACAGGGATATCCACAGAGATCCCCACCTCCCGCAAACCTTTTCCCAAAGCCCAATCAAGGTACACTCGTGCCACAGGCACTGCGGGGCAAACTCCCCCAATTCCTTGAATGGACACAGACCTCCCTGGTATAATGTTCTCCGGCTTTACCATTTCAGGATGCACCAAGGTAACCAAAGCTCCACTATCCCTGAGTCCTGTTGCCACCTGGTCACCCACAGATACCCTCTGTAGGTTATCTCTCCGCTTTTGCCTTGGGAACCCACCCACAAACAAAACAGATGCTGGTCCCCCAGCCACATTCCCACCTCATGCTTCTTCTTTTCTGGGCAGGTGAAACTCAGATGCCTCATTTGGTTACAAGTGAAACACCGGCGGGTATCCCCCTGGTCCGGTGTGGCCCCTGCCCCTCTGGCTGTAGGGTGTAGATGAGATGGTCTCTCTGCTGCCTTGTTTGCTCTTTTCCACTTAGGAGACACAGCTTGAATAGCTGCCTACCTTGTTTCAGGTGCTCTGTTGTTGGCATAATCGTTAGCCAGATCGGCAGCCTCTGCCACTGTTTTGGGCTTCCTGTCCAGAATCCATACTCTGGCATCAGGACTTTGCGTTTGCATGAACTGCTCCAGGATCATCAAAGCCTCATGAGTGAGGACTTTTAGGCCCCCAGTCCATTGCTTAAAAGAAGACCTTAGCTGTGCAACATATTCTGTGCAGCTGTCCTCTGCACTTTGGGAAAGACTCCGAAATGTTTTCCTGTAGAATTCCGGAGTGAGGTTAAAACTTTTTAATAAGGCTGTTTTTATGGCCTCATAGTCCTGGTCATCCTCCACCGGAAGTGAAGCAAATACATCCAGTGCTTTACCCTTCAGGCGAGGAGCTAAATAGCGAACCCATTGCTCTGGGGGCAGCTGATACTGCTTGCATACCTTCTCAAATCCCCTCAGAAAAACATCCAAGTCAGTGTCTCTTTCCAACATTGGAAAATACTCCAGACAGGGCCTCTCTGTTGCTGTTTCCCTGCGTTCACTGGTTTTGGGAGACAGGCTGGTTCTGTTCATCTGCATAACCTCCAGCTCATGTCTCCGTTGAGCATCCTTTTCCTTTCTCTCTCTCTCTCTTTCTGCAGCCTCTCTCTGTCTTTCTCTCTCTTCTTTTCTTTCTCTCTCTCTTTCTGCAGCCTTCCTCTCTGCAGCCTTTTTCTCTCTTTCTCTCTCTCTTTCTTGCGCCTCTCTCTCTCTTTCTCTCTCTTCTTTTCTTTCTCTCGCTGCAGCCTCCCTCTTTCTCTCAGCTGCTTCTAGAAACTTGAGGATCAATTCCATTCTTAGTTTGGGATCAGCATCCCCCAAGTACCTGAGTGATGTTTGTAGCTCAGACTCCTTTGCACTCTCAGGGTTAACAGTAGTAGGTACCATCTCCTGGGTTACCAGTTCCACAGTAACCCTTTCTGTGCCTGTTTCCTGATCTGCTGGAATTTCATCTGCCTGCTGCAGTTCCTGGACCAACTGCTCCTTTGTTCTGCCTAAAGTTGCAATGGCTCTCTCCTGACAAAGCAGCTCAAGGGACTTTTTCTGCATCTTCCTATATGCTTCCATAATGAGTGGCAATGAACAAACAAGAGGAAGGGGAAAATAACTGCTTCTTTGCACTGTCTCTGTAATTAGGCACTGAGTTCTGTCTTTGGGAAATTACACAAAAACATGTAATTTCTTTTAGTATTATACAAATAGCACTAAAAAACTCTAAATATCCCCACCGCTGCCAGCCAGTTTGTGACGAATCAAACCTTCTCAACGTCAAAATAGAGGGGTGTGGGCATGAAAGGGTTAATGGCACACAGCTCTGGTTCCCTTAACCTTGCAACTCTACAAAAGGACCTTAAAAGGGACCCCACATTAAACCCCAAATCCTGTCCACAGTGCTCTAATAACAATTTCTGCCACCACCCAAAACTTCTAAATTAAAGGGGCGTTTTGGGAACCCCCAAAAACTCACACAATTTAACAATTAGGTAACGTGCCTTTAACCTTGTCTCAACAGGAGTGTGAATTTGAATATTAGAGCCCAAAAGACAGAATGAGATTTTCTATGTGTTTAATAACAAAAATAGCAATACAGGTTACACAGTGCGAAATTATAAAGACATCCAAAATAACATACAATTGCAAAGTTAGAATTCTTTAAAAAGAATAGGGGACATAAAAATAACAGAAACACAATATCTTACTTATTATCAAATTCCTTTAGATATGTGGAGAACTGCTGTTCATGATGTTATTGGCTTGAGTCCCAGGGCAGTTCTACCCACAAGTCTTTCTGTTACATATTTAAACCAAACTTTCTTTGTCTTGTCAAAGACAGCATTTTGGTTATAATTTACAACGAGTACAGCCAATGCAAACAAGTCTTAGCTCCCTGTAGGGGAGGAGCTTTTTGCATTCCTACACACAGCTAACAGTTACACAAAGAACACTTCACCTCAGACCTATGACGGGCTAAGGAGGGGGAAGGAGGGGGAAGGAGAGTTCACACACAGAAAAAGGCAATTCACATTAACCTTTTCCAGGCTGAGAACACAATACCACCTCTGCTGGGTAGCCAATCCAGGTATCAACTACTCCACATGATTGTATCATGACAGCAAGCAATAAGTGTTAGTTTTTTTTTAAAGTGCACTCCATTGAAGCCTATGGGGAGAAGATGTTTACCAAGTTGCAATATCCAAAGTCCTGAAGATAGCATCTGTCTGGTTTCACTCCCACGCAAACAATTTACAACTTTTAATACGCATGCTTACCCGCTCGTGTTAAAAGTTTACTTCCAACGGTGTTTGCGTGGGAGTGAAATTGCTAAATACCACTCCTTTTTTAATCAAGCCCTTAATTGGGAAATAGATTTTGAGTTTAATGTCTATTTAATTAACAAGTCAAAGCTTGTATGAGGAACTCTCTCTATTAATGCTCTGGGTAAGTGCTAACTATTCCTAATAATGAAACTATCCATGTAACATATTCCTCCTCTTGATATTTCCTGTCACAAGCAATTTTTTTAAGAACCCTATTCAAATGCTGCATCAAAACTTAAATTATTTCATTTTCCTTTTAAATAAATCAAATATTCAATAAAATTAGAAATTATTCAAATGAGTCCCTTATTTTTTCCCCACAATGAATGAATTAATCTCCATCAACAGCCCAAGGGAGATCATCTGAAATCTAACACAAGAAATCAAAGCAAAGTGATTAGCAAGTATGAAGTTCATTTGAATGAAATACACAGCAAAGAACATATATAGTATATGGTATGAATACCACCCCCACTGCAGCTATTTTCAACCCATTGTAAGAACAAATTTTAGTTTTTTAAACAGGCTGTACAACTGCACAAAATATCCAACTTTGGGCCGGATTACGAGTAGTACATTAAGAGTTATGAAGAAGTGAAAACTTAAATTATGCTTACCTGATAATTTTCTTTTCTTCAGATGGAAAGAGTCTACAGCTGCATTCATTACTTTTGGGAATTCAGAACCTGGCTACCAGGAGGAGGCAAAGACACCCTAGCCAAAAGGCTTAAATACCTCCCCCACTTCCCTCATCCCCCAGTCATTCTGCCGAGGGAACAAGGAACAGTAGAATAAATATCAGGGTTAAAAGGTGCCAGAAGAAAAATTAATAGACGCCCCACAAAAAGAATATGGGCGTAGAGCTGTGGACTCTTTACATCTGAAGAAAAGAAAATTATCAGGTAAGCATAATTTAAGTTTTTCTTCATAAATGGAAAGAGTCCACAGCTGCATTCATTACTTTTGGGAAAACAATACCCAAGCTATAGAGGACACTGAATGCAAAAACGGGAGGGTACAAGAGGCGGCCCATTCTGAGGGCACCATGCCTGAAAACGCCTACCCAACAACATCCCGCTTTGTCCGAAGTCGAGAACAACTTTGAAAGAAAAAACAAAAAATCCAAGGACCCTGACCGCAGATTGTCCACAAGCTTTGCTAAAGACCGCAGGAACTAGACTCGACTGAGTCAACAGCCTCCAGGAGACACCGTCGCCCAGCAGTCGGTCTCCAAACAACACACCCCTTACTAAAGAAAGGGAACAAGCTACCATACTCTTCCACAAAGAAGAAAAGACACAGAGAAAACATGAATGCAAAGCGCGGCTAATCCCCCTAAGGGACTCAAGGGGCTGTTCATCCTATCAACCTCGAAAGGAGGTAGGCTGAGTAGACCTCGCTGGGGATCGAACTTGCAACCCTTGGTTTGCTACAGCGCAGAGTAGCCACAGTGCATTAGCATGCTGAGCTAGCTGTCCAGCTAGCATACTGAGCTAGCTGTCCAGCTAGCATAAGAAACTCCAGACCAACAGAGACCCACCAGTCTCATAGAAACAAGGGGAGGCAAAGGGGTAAGGCCGGGAGTCTGAAACAGAGAGGATCTTCCCCTAACACAGTGCAACCGCACTCTAAAAGCAACTGAAGACGAAGGTCCCCAAGTCGCAAAAAGGTAGCTCAGAATACTGAAATATTCAGAAACGAAACCTCGTGCCGCAAGCTGAAGCAAAAGCACTGCACGCTGCAGTCATGTAAAAATGACTCTGAAACTTAAATACTTGCAGGGCAAGCAGAAAGCAGCTAAAGATAGAATCCTTCAGATTGCTAAGTATCCACTTACCAGCGGATAACGTTGCAGGCTACCTAAGAGCCGCCAGTCCTTCCCAAAAACCTTGAACATGGAGAAAAGAGAAACCTCAAGAGGCTTACCATACCTCGAATGCTCCAAGGACGAATTTAGCAGAGCAACAGATCTCAGATCCTGCTCCAACACCGATCCAGCCCAAGCGACAGACATGTCTGATAGCCAGGGGGGAACAGAAAGACCCCAACCACAAGCCCCCAGGGAATGGAAAGAAAAAAAGGAGGGACTCACCCACCCCAACAGAGCTCGGGTGCCAACCCAATCCGCTCCTCCAAAATAAGGCACTCCCAAGAAGAACCCCCTGGGACCTGGAACAGATAAAAGTGCAATAGATCCATAGGAAGACCTGTCACAGCCCTCTTAGACAGTCTATATGTAGAGAGATCAAATTCAAACAGGTGGAACAGAGCCCACCGAGCAGCAGATGCTGCCCCTTAAAGAAATAAGCCACCTGATCCAACCTCCTACACACAGGGCAGGACAAAGACCCTCCAGAGAGAGGAAACCCCAGCTCAGGAAGACCAACAAACCCCTCAAAAATGAAGGGCACAGATAAGAACAGCGTACATGTCTACAAGACATGAAGCCATAGTATAATTAAAACACGGCCCAAATGAAAAAATCATCCATACACCACTGTTGACCCAACAGAGAAAAAAACTCCTCATGAAGAGGAGCACACTCCGTCCGAAGGACAAGTTAGGCCTTAAAGTTTATAACCAGTACCCAAAGGTGGATGTGAACTCAGGCCTACCTGCTTGCTAGCCCAATGAGCTAGCCCCTAGGTTGCAACATAGGGTCCCTGAAAAAGCTTGGTCTGCCCGAAGAAAGATCCAAGACAAGAACCATTGGACCCAGGGCCCAGAATCGTCCTAGAATGAATGATGCCCCCAGGGAACACAAGATACCCTGTCTGAAGCAATCAGACTCACAGGGGATGAGAACCGGGAACCTAGAGAACGAGTACAGGACTCACTCGTAATTCCCAGCCCAAAAGGAAGAGAACACCCTTAGCCGGAGGACAACACCCCCCCAACAAGGTGCTAGGCCGCAACAAAGTCACATAATTTCTCTAGAGCACAAAGGCCCCAAGGGCAACACTAAGGGAAATAAGAACGAGAACAGAGTCACCCGAAATAGAGTAGAAAGGCTAATCTCCATAATCCTTTAAGATTAACGTTCCTGCGGACCACACCCAAGGGAGAAGGATGCAAAGCATCCTGAACCCAGGCAGAAAAACATCCCCTAAGCAAAAAGCTTGGAAAAAGAGACAACACCTCCTATCGCCCCTGATATGGAGATGACTACCTCCTGAAGGAAGACAGAGCCTCACGGCCTTCACTTCCTAATTAAGTGGCCAAAGCTGCCAGAAAAACCGGACGAAGTCCAGAAAGTCTCAACTCAAAGGAAGAGAACATCTAAAAGGAACAAGTCCTAAAAGGACACTTCCAAAGAGACCATGAAAGGCAAAACCGTAAGAAAGGCGGTATGAAGGACCTAAATCCTCCAGGTCTCCAACCCACAACGGGAAGGAACACTTTAGTTAGTATAAAAAAAAATTTAGTATAAAAAATTTAAATCTTTAATAACACAGCGACGCATTTCATCAGGCTATAAAAAACATTCAGAAATACACTTGCTATATAACAATCTGAAAACCTAAAAAATTATCTGATAGGACAATCAATTAAAATTTCCACCAACGTGTGACCGGTAACAATCAATTGCTACGGCAACCATAATTGGCATAGGAGTGAACAGGTGGACCACGCGTCGCTGTGTTATTAAAGATTTAAATTTTTTATATACACTTGCTTGTGTGGTACTTTACCCAAGATTCAATTGTGGTACACTATTGCCCTATCCTCCTCTGTACTATATGTTGTGCTGGAAGCCGGTGACCACCTGTTGGGGATAGTCTACTGGGCGACTTTGTGGTTCCAGTTTGCTGGTATTGCACCTGGAGGTGCTTTAGATCCTGTGAGTATAATTATTTGGTCACATCCTCCCTGTGTTCAAACGTTGCTGGGCCATGTTGGTTTGCCTTTTCCTCTTTTAGGCATTTCACCTCAGGCCTCCCAAGGAATCACTACTGGATTTCTGCTAAGGATTACCAGTGAGCTGGACTATTGTGAAGTTCCAACCCGCCCCAATAGCACCATTTGGGTGCTGCATGTTTGTGAGTATATTTACTGCAATTTGTTTCCACATTCTTTTTGTTTTGGTGGTACTGGGCCATGGTGGCACCTCTGTTTTCTTCTTTTCTCAGATTCTGACCATCAGGACGACCATCCTTTGACAGAGTGCTGCCGCTTTTTGTTTTGGGACTTTTTATTTGATGGACATTCACATATGATTATAGACTGTTAAGTATATTGTGATTGTTGTTTCACTACATGCCACTGTTGGATCACACTGTCACCATATAATTATATTATAGCCGAATTTATACTATCTGTATTATTTACACTATATTGTCAATTGGGAGGCGCACCCTAAAGGGTGTGGTGTGCTGTTGTGCACACCATTCTCTATATTGCA
Organism: Bombina bombina; assembly: GCF_027579735.1. NCBI lineage: Eukaryota > Metazoa > Chordata > Amphibia > Anura > Bombinatoridae > Bombina > Bombina bombina. The sequence goes on along the minus strand of NC_069501.1, from coordinate 1,090,960,357 downwards.
GGGTTCCGAGACTTCCAAGCTCAGAACTGGAAAAGGATACACAAATAACAAAAACTATAAGAAGATTACTTCATCCCCTTAGGTCTATGCATGCAAGTCAGTCAAAGATTAAGACTGAGAATCCCCAAACCCATTAAGAGTGGGATCCTCCAGCAACGCCAAAAATGTGCCTTAGTAGAACATGAAGGCGCACCAGTCTATAACGAAAGATGCAACATACCTCCACCAGGACAAAAAGAAAACACTGGCCCCGAAGGTTGACCCTCTGATGCCTCAGGGGCAGTCGCTCCCCCGGAGGGCTGAACTGGAGCAGGCGATCCCACACCTGACGAGCCCCAGTTAATGGAACACGGACAATATCGTAAGCACACTCCCAGGAGGTGCCGATACGCCAGTGCCAAAGATATGGCCATGCCGAAACCATGTCGTAACCTCCGGTGGGAACAAGCAACACTCCCTAGAAGGATAAGTAGCGTTTGGGTTACCTGCATGCGTAGTAAGAGTTGGTGGTAGGGAACTCGTCTTGTGAGAAATAGAATCCCCAGAGGCGGATGGCTCAGTGGGCAACTGATTCCCCGATCCTGATGAACAGAGCACTATAAAACGGCCTTCGGAACATAACTGATGGGCATGTATCACCCGGGCAAATTCATATTCTTCGCAAGAAGTAGAGTCTGAATCAGAGACATCCGTTTTCTAAAAAAATCAGAATCCTCCATAACTGGGACACTGAGTAAAAAATGGACCAATAAGAAAAATCTAAACAGCACCTTACACCCCCAATGGCTGGGGCACTCACCACCTACAGAGAACCAGACACCAACGGACCAGAATTTCTCCATCGCCACACAGTCTGGAAAGCGGAAATGGAGTCACAAGGTAAACCGTGCAGTCCATGCAAAAGTGCGCCGACCGTAACGGCAGCGTCACTAGAGATAGGCCATTATGTTCCAAAATATCCATGAGCCGAAGCAACACTGCACAGTTGCAGACAGAATCACATAACAAACATGCTTATAAACCCCCCTGCTCAATAACCCCCCTCAGGAGATATTAACCCTAGATTCCTAGATACAAATAGGAGTCTAACTGAGACCCTATGTTAAAGTTATCCCCGAAAGGTTGTAGCCCCTCTCGGATAAACAGTTGTAATTACAATACATCCATGATGAAAGTAAAATGAAACGATCTTACCGGAATCTACGCCGTGGAACAGGAACATGGCCCTTCAAGTGTGACAGATAGTATTGCTTCTGCCATGGACTTGAGAGAAAAAAGCAGGCAGCGAAACTCGTCAACGCTGATTGCTTGTGGAGCTGTTAATATGAGTCGGGATGGTTTCGCAGAAAGACTCTCCCTGCATCTCCGGACTCTATCTTTCAACCATGCTCTCACTGAGAGGCTAACAGGACTACTTAAAACTTCAGTCCCATGCCGAAAAGTACTACCCTCCATAAGAGACTATTGAAAACGTCTGACACTTTTCTGCCAACCTCCTGGGACGAAAGGCAAAGAATGACTGGGGGATGGGAGAAGTGGGGGAGGTATTTAAGCCTTTTGTCTGGGGTGACTTTGCCTCCTCCTGGGGGCCAGGTTCTGAATTCCCAAAAGTAATGAATGCAGCTGTGGACTCTATTTATGTAGAAAAAGGGGTTTATTGCGAGTGTTTGTGGGTGCCGGGTTTACCGCTCGTATTACAAGTTGAAAGTAAACATGATCGCTTGAGCACAATAGCGATTTATACTAGAATAACTGTTGCATCCTCAGAGCTTTGGTTAACTGTTTTGCTAAACAATTTTTTTTTTTTACAAAGTACAGTTACACTCATAATAACACAATCATACAAATTATTTTAAAAAAAAAAGTTATAAAGAATCAAATATATTCGGTCTCAGGTGTTAGAAAAAAAAAAGGCAAGAAAAAAGGGCTTTAACATTGAGATACAGTATATATATATATATACAGTGGGGCAAAAAAGTATTTAGTCAGCCACCAATTGTGCAAGTTCTCCCACTTAAGAAGATGAGAGAGGCCTGTAATTTTCATCATAGGTATACCTCAACTATGAGAGACAAAATGTGGAAACAAATCCAGACAATCACATTGTCTGATTTGGAAAGAATTTATTTGCATATTATGGTGGAAAATAAGTATTTGGTCAATATCAAAAGTTCATCTCAATACTTTGTTATATATCCTTTGTTGGCAATGATAGAGGTCAAACGTTTTCTGTAAGTCTTCACAAGGTTGTCACACACTGTTGCTGGTATGTTGGCCCATTCCTGCATGCAGATCTCCTCTAGAGCAGTGGTGTTTTGGGGCTGTCGCTGGGCAACACAGACTTTCAACTCCCTGCAAAGGTTTTCTATGGGGTTGAGATTTGGTGACTGGCTAGGCCACTCCAGGACCTTGAAATGCTTCTTAAGAAAGCCACTCCTTCGTTGCCCGGGCGGTGTGTTTGGGATCATTGTCATGCTGAAAGCCCCAGCCACGTTTCATCTTCAATGCCCTTGCTGATGGAAGGAGGTTTGCACTCAAAATCTCACGATACATGGCGCCATTCATTCTTTCATGTACATGGATCAGTCGTCCTGTTCCCTTTGCAGAGAAACAGCCCCAAAGCATGATGTTGCCACCCCCATGCTTCACAGTAGGTATGGTGTTCTTTGGTTGCAACTCAGCATTCTCTCTCCTCCAAACACGACGAGTTGTGTTTCTACCAAACAGTTCTACTTTGGTTTCATCTGACCATATGACATTCTCCAAATCCGCTTCTGGATCATCCAAATGCTCTCTAGCATACTTCAGATGGGCCCGGACATGTAGTGGCTTAAGCAGGGGGACACGTCTGGCACTGCAGGATCTGAGTCCCTGGTGGCGTAGCGTGTTACTGATGGTAGCCTTTGTTACATTGGTCCCAGCTCTCTGCAGGTCATTCACTAGGTCCCCCGTGGGGTTCTGGGATGTTTGCTCACCGTTCTTGTGATCATTTTGACCCCACGGGGTGAGATCTTGCGTGGAGCCCCAGATCGAGGGAGATTATCAGTGGTCTTGTATGTCTTCCATTTTCTAATTATTGCTCCCACAGTTGATTTCTTCACACCAAGCTGCTTGCCTATTGCAGATTCAGTCTTCCTAGCCTGGTGCAGGTCTACAATTTTGTTTCTGGTGTCCTTTGACAGCTCTTTGGTCTTCACCATAGTGGAGTTTGGAGTGCGACTGTTTGAGGTTGTGGACAGGTGACTTTTATACTGATAACAAGTTCAAACTGGAGGACAGAGAAGCCTCTTAAAGAAGAAGATACCGGCCCCACAAGCTCATCTTTGATGATACCAGCCCAAACCAGTACTCCACCTCCACCTTGCTGGCGTCTGAGTCGGACTGGAGCTCTCTGCCCTTTACCAATCCAGCCACGGGCCCATCCATCTGGCCCATCAAGACTCACTCTCATTTCATCAGTCCATAAAACCTTAGAAAAATCAGTCTTGAGATATTTCTTGGCCCAGTCTTGACGTTTCAGCTTGTGTGTCTTGTTCAGTGGTGGTTGTCTTTCAGCCTTTCATACCTTGGCCATGTCTCTGAGTATTGCACACCTTGTGCTTTTGGGCACTCCAGTGATGTTGCAGCTCTGAAATATGGCCAAACTGGTGGCAAGTGGCATCTTGGCAGCTGCACGCTTGACTTTTCTCAGTTCATGGGCAGTTATTTTGCGCCTTGGTTTTTCCACACGCTTCTTGCGACCCTGTTGACTATTTTGAATGAAACGCTTGATTGTTCGACGATCACACTTCAGAAGCTTTGCAATTTTAAGAGTGCTGCATCCCTCTGCAAGATATCTCACTATTTTTGACTTTTCTGAGCCTGTCAAGTCCTTCTTTTGACCCATTTTGCCAAAGGAAAGGAAGTTGCCTAATAATTATGCACACCTGATATAGGGTGTTGATGTCATTAGACCACACCCCTTCTCATTACAGAGATGCACATCACCTAATATGCTTAATTGGTAGTAGGCTTTCGAGCCTATACAGCTTGGAGTAAGACAACATGCATAAAGAGGATGATGTGGTCAAAATACTCATTTGCCTAATAATTCTGCACTCCCTGTATATATATCTGTATATATATATCTATACCAATATATAATCATGTATATATATATATATATATATATATATATATATATATATATATATATAGGTATAGATAAATATTGTACCAAAATACCATCAGATATATGTAGAAATATGTATTCATGAATAAATAGAACATATTATTCTATATGAAGAACATTGGAATGTGAAATATTCATATTTTTATGTTGGGTTTAGCGCACATGGGAATATACGATTGGGCTTGCAGTAGTTTTTCCCCCCACTTTGTTTGCTCCTTTGACTTCTATGGGGAATACGTTATCACACGTGCAATATTCTAAGTTCAGCCTTTTGATCGCATTGGGTTAGCATGCAAGTGAAAAATCCGTACTTTCAACATGTAATTAAATACTGCTCCACTTGTAATCTGGCCCTTTGTGTTTAAAACACACAGTGCTGCCTTTACATGTTTTTCTTTAGGTTAATACAATTCAAAAACAAATACTGAACCTTGTACATAGGTAATAAGTAATGATCAAGCTGGTCTAGATTATTTTATAGGGTTTAACAGAGATAGATAGAAAATAGAGCAATAACTTATGTTCTATTTTCACATGATTTTAAAGCAAAAGTACTCTACAGAACAAGGGCAATAAACATATTACAGTTAGATTAGATGTCTCATAGCAACACTTCAAAGGAAATACTTTCCCTTTCTGAAGAGACCACATTCCCCTTATGGTGCTGTGACAGGAAGTAATGGACCTTGCACAATGAAGTTAAAAAAAGAAATAACCGGTAAAATCCTTTTAAAATTATGAATAATACATATCGCAACGATTTCAATTACATGTAACCCACTGCTTGGTGCTTTTTTATTACAACAATATTTTATATCCATTTAAAAATCTGTCCAAGTGCATTGTATATGCATCAATATCAAACTTCTGCAATAAGCACTCATGGGTCTTTAGTAAAAATATCCAAAGTTTATTAAATATAATAAAAAAAAAAACATAATGACATTTCACCACTTATACTACTGTAAAGAAGTGCTTATGTATTTTTGCAATCTCATTTTTAGTGGTGTCTTGCATATTTAGTAAATTTCTAAGTTGTGTTACACTTCCATGTAATACAAATAATGATGTGAAACCTCTGCCAGTTTACTCAATCTGATTTAATTTATAATAAGAACTCATCATTTGGAAATGTATAAGATAACTGCATTACAACAAACCACCATTGTACATTGGATTGTCATAAATTTTAAAATTAAACTTTCATGATTCAGGTAGATCATGTGATTTTAAAAAGCTTTCCAACTGACTTTTATTATCTAATTTGTTCTTTTCTCTTAGTATCCTTTGTTGAAAAGCATACATAGAGAGGCTCAGAGGTTGCAGTGTGTTATTGTTCCTTCAACAAAGGATTCCAAAAGAATAAAGTAAGTACATTGGAAAGTTGTTTGCAATGCCTACTTCCAAGCATTTGTGGCTAGATATTAGAGACTCGGGAGGTTGGGGGGGGGGGGGGGTAAGCCACCATATTGTAAGTGGGGCTATGTTAAAAGGGGCATGGGTGGATAGTGGGTGGGACTATGGGCATGTCTGGTCAGTCGGTGAGTTGTCTGGTTTTTTTGGTGTATCTGGGCAGTCTGTGGGAGGGTCTGCAGGAAATTTTGCAGGTAGAGACATACGACTGTCTCAGAGGGACATAGCTCAGAATCAGGAACTGTCCCTCTCAAATAGGGACAGTTGGGACATCTGCATTTGCAAGTTCTATCTGAATAATGAAAGAAAACTTTGGGATTTCATGTCATTTTAAACAGGTTATAAAAAGCCAAAGAAATAGCAAGGTGGAGATAGCTGAGATAGCTGAGAAGCTGAGATTTCACTACTTAAAGGGTCATTAAACATAAATGATAAACTACATGATTATGAACCTTCATGTATAAGAATAATTTTGCGATGAAAACTGCAGCTTTATTTTGGAAATTAGTATTTTGTTTTATCTTTATTCTTTTACTGATTTCCCTGTCCCCCAGAACAAAAGAACCCCTACTAACCAAAAACAAACTCTGTTTGCAGATGTGCTGACTTGGGAAGTCTGCCCTCTTGTACTCTCTTTAAGATGGTTTAACACTAATTCAAGTTAGTTACTATTGCAAAGAATGATTTTTCTTTCATGATTGTTAAAGCAAAAATGATAATCCACCTTTTAAAAGCATGTGACACCATAGAAGCTTAGGGAGGGAGGACAAAGTAAACAAAAGCTCACATAAATTGCCTTTAAGGCCCCTATTTATCAAAGGTCTTGCAGACCTGATCCGACAGTGCGGATCAGGTCTGCAAGACCTCGCTAAATGCGGAGAGCAATACCGCAGCTCTCCGCATTTAACATTGCACCAGCAGCTCACAAGAGCTGCTGGTGCAACGCCGCCCCCTGCTGACTCGCGGCCAATCGGCCGCCAGCAGGGAGGTGTCAATCAACCCGATCGTACTCGATCGGGTTGAATTGCGGCGATGTCTGTACGCCTGCTCAGAGCAGGCGGACAGGTTATGGAGCAGCGGTTTTTAGACCGCTGCTTCATAACTGGTGTTTCTGGCAAGCCTTCAGAAACACGGTGCCTCAAGCTCTATCAGGAGCTTGATAGATATGCCCCTAAGTATTAACCCAAGCCTCCCTGGGAGAACGTGAAACAAACACAAATTTTAGATGTATTTTACAGTAAAAGGCTGATAGTGAATGTATATTACAATAATGTTTCACTTGCGATAATGAAACATTTTATGTGCTACTGAAATGTCAAGTTTAATGGTCCTTTAAAAGGGATATATAACGCAAAACTGAACGTCACAATTGTTTAACTGATAGCTTTTACTGTACGTCATGGAGCATATGGAAATATTAGGCACGTGCATACATTTAGAATTCAGCATTTGGTTCACAATATGGAGCAGGCAGTGGCTTTTGGCTCTTTTCGGTGCCAGATTTATTAGTGTTAAAGTGAAACACACAAATCTCTGTGCAATATGCTAAGTTTGTTTGTAAAATGAATGCCAAATTCTGAATTTAGCAAATACATCCTGCGCACCTTGCTAAGAGAACATATATTGCATCTGTGATGATTCACTTTACATCATTGCTGATGAATTCATGCACCTTTCTAGACAGGCATCCTGTTTAACAAGACTGCCTATGGCATATGTGTAAGGTAACACTAAGCCATTGATACATTATAATACATCTTCTTTTGTTAATATATGTGTATTGCAAAAATGTTTCTATGTAAATTCATGTGCATTTCACTTTTTTGAATGTATGTCCCTTTAAAAGCAACTTGTCAACCAGTAGAACATCCACTTCAAATCTGGAGAATACATTTTATTACTGACTTGTGGTGTTTCAGTAATTTAGCTGACGGCTTCATGACAATTATTCTAATTATAAATGTGCTGCTTTAGTACTAATTTAGCTGCCTAAGTCCCTATTCAGAGTAATCTCTGCATCTATTATATAATCATATAAATCTAAGCTGTTGTTAATTATAAGGAACAAAAATATCTTCTTTTTTTTGTGATATTTTAAACATGTGCCCCAAAGCAATTTGAACAGTTTTAAAGCAATAAATGTAGGCTCTCTTCATATTAAAAGCTTTCACTTCAAGGGTGTAGTTCAGGGCTCATTCTAAAATGCAGACAAAGGGACGCAGCTGGCACCCCAGGGCAATATGTACCAATGAAGAACAAAACAAAACCAAAACAACACCCAATAGTATCACAGAATAAATTAAATAATATGTAGTGAATGCACTCACAAATGTCTTCATCATTACGGCACACATCAACAATTAACTGGACTCTTCTAATCTTGGGATAATCTGGCAGTATCAGGGCTTGGTAAGAGGCAAAATGTTTGAGTCTTTAGGGTAACCTGTGACCATGGATTTGCCAGGCCCTTGTCTACTTATTACTTATAAATTGATGTGCAAAAATGATCTAAGCCACAGTACAAAATATACGCCTAGATTACGAGTCTTGCGTTAGCCTTAAAAAGCAGCGTTGAGAGGTCCCAACGCTGCTTTTTAACACCCGCTGGTATTACAAGTCTTGAAATGACAGGTGTACCGCTCACTTTTTTGGCCAGACTCGAAAATACAGCAAATCCACTTACGTCAATTGTGTATCCTATTTTTTCAATGGGATTTTCCTAACGCCAGTATTACGAGTCTTCAAAAAAGTGAGCGGTAGACCCTCTCCTGTCAAGTCTGGTACCGCATTTAAAAGTCAGTAGTTAAGAGTTTTATACTACGGCGTTAGCCCATAAAACTCTTAACTAAAGTGCTAAAAAGTACACTAACACCCATAAACTACCTATTAACCCCTAAACCGAGGCCCCCCCACATCGCAAACACTAACATAAAATTTTTAACCCCTAATCTGCCGAACCGGACATTGCCGCCACTATAATAAATATATTAACCCCTAAACCGCCACAATCCCGCATCGCAAACACTAGTTACATTTTATTAACCCCTAATCTGCCATCCATAACATCGCCGACACCTACCTACATTTATTAACCCCTAATCTGCCACCCCCAACATCGCTGCAACTATATTAAATGTATTAACCCCTAAATCTAAGTCTAACCCTAACCCTAACACCCCCCCTAACTTAAATATAATTTAAAAAAATCTAAATAAAATTACTACAATTAACTAAATGATTCCTATTTAAAACTAAATACTTACCTATAAAATAAACCCTAAGCTAGCTACAATATAACTAATAGTTACATTGTAGCTATCTCAGGATTTATTTTTATTTTACAGGCAAGTTTGTATTTATTTTTACTAGATAGAATAGTTATTAAATAGTTATTAACTATTTAATAACTACCTAGCTAAAATAAAGACAAATTTACTGTAAAATAAAACCTAACCTAAGTTACAATTACACCTAACACTGCACTATAATTAAATTAATTACCTAAATTAACTATAATTAAATACAATTATCTAAAGTACGGAAAAAAACCCCCACTAAATTACAGAAAATAATAAAATAATTACAAGTTTTTTTAAACTAATTACACCTAATCTAATAAAATAAAAAGCCCCCCAAAATAATAAAAAGCCCTACCCTATACTAAATTACAAATAGCCCTTAAAAGGGCCTTTTGCAGGGCATTGCCCCAAAGTAAACAGCTCTTTTACCTGTAAAAAAAAGTACAATACCTCCCCAACATTAAAACCCACCACCCACACACCCAACCCTACTCTAAAACCCACCCAATCCCCCCTTAATAAAACCTAACACTAACCCCTTGAAGATCACCCTACCTTGAGAAGCCTTCACCCAACCGGGCCAAAGTCCTCAACAAAGTGGTCCTCCAGACGGGCAGAAGTCTTCATCCAAGCCGGGAAGAAGAGGTCCTCCAGACGGGCAGAAGTCTTCATCCAGAGGGCATCTTCTATCTTCATCCATCCGGCACAGGTCCATCTTCAAGACATCCGACGCGGAGCATCCTCTTCAAACGGCGTCCAACTGAAGAATGAAGGTTCCTTTAAATGACGTTATCCAAGATGGCATCCCTTCAATTCCGATTGGCTGATAGAATTCTATCAGCCAATCGGAATTAAGGTAGAAAAAATCCTATTGGCTGATGCAATCAGCCAATAGGATTGAGCTGGCATTCTATTGGCTGATTGGATCAGCCAATAGAATGCAAGCTCAATGCTATTGGCTGATTGCATCAGCCAATAGGATTTTTTTCTACCTTAGTTCCGATTGGCTGATAGAATTCTATCAGCCAATCGGAATTGAAGGGACACCATCTTGGATGACGTCATTTAAAGGAACCTTCATTCTTCAGTTGGACGTCATTTGAAGAGGATGCTCCACGTCGGATGTCTTGAAGATGGACCCGCTCCACGCCGGATGGATGAAGATTGAAGATGCCGTCTGGATGACCTCTTCTTCCCGGCTTGGATGAAGACTTCTTCCCGTCTGGAGGACCACTTTGCCCGGCTTTGTTGAGGTAGGGTGATCTTCAAGGGGTTAGTGTTAGGTTTTATTAAGAGGGGATTGGGTGGGTTTTAGAGTATGGTTGGGTGTGTGGGTGGTGGGTTTTAATGTTTGGGGGCGTATTGTACTTTTTTTACAGGTAAAAGAGCTGATTAGTTTGGGGCAATGCCCCGCAAAAGGCGCTTTTAAGGGCTATTTGTAATTTAGTATAGGGTAGGGCTTTTTATTATTTTGGGGGGCTTTTTTATTTTATTAGGGGGATTAGATTAGGTGTAATTAGTTTAAAAAACTTGTAATTATTTTATTATTTTCTGTAATTTAGTGGTTTTTTTTTTCGTACTTTAGATAATTGTATTTAATTGTAGTTAATTTAGGGAATTAATTTAATTATAGTGTAGTGTTAGGTGTAATTGTAACTTAGTTTAGGTTTTATTTTACAGGTAAATTTGTCTTTATTTTAACTAGGTAGCTATTAAATAGTTAATAACTATTTAATAACTATTGTACCTAGTTAAAATAAATACAAAGTTGCATGTAAAATAAAAATAAAACCTAAGCTAGATACAATGTAACTATTAGTTATATTGTAGCTAGCTTAGGGTTTATTTTATAGGTAAGTATTTAGTTTTAAATAGGATTAATTTAGTTAATTGTAGTTATTTTATTTAGATTTATTTAAAACAGAATTTATGTTTACCTGATAAATTACTTTCTCCAACGGTGTGTCCGGTCCACGGCGTCATCCTTACTTGTGGGATATTCTCTTCCCCAACAGGAAATGGCAAAGAGCCCAGCAAAGCTGGTCACATGATCCCTCCTAGGCTCCGCCTACCCCAGTCATTCGACCGACGTTAAGGAGGAATATTTGCATAGGAGAAACCATATGTTACCGTGGTGACTGTAGTTAAAGAAAATAAATTATCAGACCTGATTAAAAAAACCAGGGCGGGCCGTGGACCGGACACACCGTTGGAGAAAGTAATTTATCAGGTAAACATAAATTCTGTTTTCTCCAACATAGGTGTGTCCGGTCCACGGCGTCATCCTTACTTGTGGGAACCAATACCAAAGCTTTAGGACACGGATGAAGGGAGGGAGCAAATCAGGTCACCTAAATGGAAGGCACCACGGCTTGCAAAACCTTTCTCCCAAAAAATAGCCTCAGAAGAAGCAAAAGTATCAAATTTGTAAAATTTAGAAAAAGTGTGCAGTGAAGACCAAGTCGCTGCCTTACATATCTGATCAACAGAAGCCTCGTTCTTGAAGGCCCATGTGGAAGCCACAGCCCTAGTGGAGTGAGCTGTGATTCTTTCAGGAGGCTGCCGTCCGGCAGTCTCATAAGCCAATCGGATAATGCTTTTAATCCAGAAGGAGAGAGAGGTAGAAGTATTGTTTTTCTGGCTTCTGTCAGAAAAATCCTCATTTCTAAGGAGTCTATTATAGTTCCCAAGAAGGGAACCCTCGTTGACGGAGATAGAGAACTCTTTTCCACGTTCACTTTCCATCCGTGAGATCGGAGAAAGGCCAGGACAATGTCCGTGTGAGCCTTTACTTGAGGAAGGGACGACGCTCGAATCAGAATGTCGTCCAAGTAAGGTACTACAGCAATGCCCCTTGGTCTTAGCACCGCCAGAAGGGACCCTAGTACCTATGAGAAAATCCTAGGAGCAGTGGCTAATCCGAAAGAAAACGCCACGAACTGGAAATGCTTGTCCAGGAATGCAAACCTTAGGAACCGATGATGTTCCTTGTGGATAGGAATATGTAGATACGCATCCTTGAAATCCACCTTGGTCATGAATTGACCTTCCTGGATGGAAGGAAGAAGTGTTCGAATGGTTTCCATCTTGAACGATGGAACCTTGAGAAACTTGTTCAAGATCTTGAGATCTAAGATTGGTCTGAACGTTCCCTCTTTTTTGGGAACTATGAACAGATTGGAGTAGAACCCCATCCCTTGTTCTCCTAATGGAACAGGATGAATCACTCCCATTTTTAGCAGGTCTTCTACCCAATGTAAGAATGCCTGTCTTCTTATGTGGTCTGAAGACAACTGAGACCTGTGGAACCTCCCCCTTGGAGGAAGCCCCTTGAACTCCAGAGAATAACCTTGGGAGACTATTTCTAGCGCCCAAGGATCCAGAACATCTCTTGCCCAAGCCTGAGCGAAGAGAGAGAGTCTGCCCCCCACCAGATCCGGTCCCGGATCGGGGGCCCGCATTTCATGCTGTCTTGGTAGCAGTGGCAGGTTTCCTGGCCTGCTTTCCTTTGTTCCAGCCTTGCATAGGTCTCCAGGCTGGATTGGCTTGAGAAGTATTACCTTCCTGCTTAGAGGACGTAGCCCTCGGGGCTGATCCGTTTCTGCGAAAGGGACGAAACTTAGGTTTATTTTTGGTCTTGAAAAGACCTATCCTGAGGAAGGGCGTGGCCCTTGCCCCCAGTGATATCAGAGATAATCTCTTTCAAGTCAGGGCCAAAGAGTGTTTTCCCCTTGAAAGGAATGTCAAGCAATTTGTTCTTGGAAGACGCATCCGCTGCCCAAGATTTTAACCAAAGCGCTCTGCGCCACAATAGCAAACCCAGAATTTTTTCGCCGCTAACCTAGCCAATTGCAAGGTGGCGTCTAGGGTGAAAGAATTAGCCAATTTAAGAGCACGAATTCTGTCCATAATCTCCTCATAAGAAGAAGAATTACTAATAATCGCCTTTCCTAGCTCATCAAACTAGAAACACGCGGCTGCAGTGACAGGGACAATGCATGCAATTGGTTGTAGAAGGGAACCTTGCTGAACAAACATCTTTTTTTAGCAGACCTTCTCATTTTTTATCCATAGGATCTTGGAAAGCACAACTATCTTCTATGGGTATAGTGGCGCGCTTGTGTAGAGTAGAAACCGCCCCCTCGACCTTGGGGACTGTCTGCCATCAGTCCTTTCTGGGGTCGACTATAGGAAAAAAAATTTTTAAATATGGGGGGAGGTACTAAAGGTATACCGGGCCTGTCCCATTCTTTACTAACAATGTACGCCACCCGCTTGGATATAGGAAAAGCTTCGGGGGGCCCCGGGGCCTCTAAGAACTTTTCCATTTTACATAGTGGTTCTGGAATGACCAGATAATCACAATCATCCAAATTGGATAACACCTCCTTAAGCAGAGCGCGGAGATGTTCCAACTTAAATTTAAAAGTAATCACATCAGGTTCAGCTTGTTGAGAAATGTTTCCTGAATCTGAAATTTCTCCCTCAGACAAAACCTCCCTGGCCCCCTCAGACTGGTGTAGGGGCCCTTCAGAAACCATATCATCAGCGTTCTCATGCTCTACAGAATTTACTAAAACAGAGCAGTCGCGCTTTCGCTGATAAGTGGGCATATTGGCTAAAATGTTTTTGATAGAATTATCCATTACAGCCGTTAAATGTTGCATAGTAAGGAGTATTGGCGCACTAGATGTACTAGGGGCCTCCTGTATGGGCAAGACTGGTGTAGACGAAGGAGGGGATGATGCAGTACCATGCTTACTCCCCTCACTTGAGGAATCATCTTGGGCATCATTTTTACTAAATTTTTTTATGACATAAAATACATATAGTTAAATGAGAAGGAACCTTGGTTTCCCCACAGTCAGAACACAATCTATCTGGTAGTTCAGACATGTTAAACAGGCATAAACTTGATAACAAAGCACAAAAAACGTTTTAAAATAAAACCGTTACTGTCACTTTAAATTTTAAACTAAACACACTTTATTACTGCAATTGCGAAAAAGTATGAAGGAATTGTTCAAAATTCACCAAAATTTCACCACAGTGTCTTAAAGCCTTAAAAGTATTGCACACCAAATTTGGAAGCTTTAACCCTTAAAATAACGGAACCGGAGCCGTTTTTATATTTAACCCCTTTACAGTCCCTGGAATCTGCTTTGCTGAGACCCAACCAAGCCCAAAGGGGAATACGATACCAAATGATGCCTTCAGAAAGACTTTTCTATGTATCAGAGCTCCACACACATGCAGCTGCATGCCATGCTGTCCTCAAAAACAAGTGCGCCATACCGGCGCGAAAATGAGGCTCTGACTATGATTAGGGAAAGCCCCTAAAGAATAAGGTGTCTAAAACAGTGCCTGCCGATATAATCATATCAAAATACCCAGAATAAATGATTCCTCAAGGCTAAATATGTGTTAATAATGAATCGATTTAGCCCAGAAAAAGTCTACAGTCTTAATAAGCCCTTGTGAAGCCCTTATTTACTATCTTAATAAACATGGCTTACCGGATCCCATAGGGAAAATGACAGCTTCCAGCATTACATCGTCTTGTTAGAATGTGTCATACCTCAAGCAGTAAGAGACTGCACACTGTTCCCCCAACTGAAGTTAATTGCTCTCAACAGTCCTGTGTGGAACAGCCATGGATTTTAGTTACGGTGCTAAAATCATTTTCCTCATACAAACAGAAATCTTCATCTCTTTTCTGTTTCTGAGTAAATAGTACATACCAGCACTATTTTAAAATAACAAACTCTTGATTGAATAATAAAAACTACAGTTAAACACTAAAAAACTCTAAGCCATCTCCGTGGAGATGTTGCCTGTACAACGGCAAAGAGAATGACTGGGGTAGGCGGAGCCTAGGAGGGATCATGTGACCAGCTTTGCTGGGCTCTTTGCCATTTCCTGTTGGGGAAGAGAATATCCCACAAGTAAGGATGACGCCGTGGACCGGACACACCTATGTTGGAGAAATTATATTTAAGTTAGGGGGGTTAGGGTTAGACTTAGTTTTAGGGGTTAATAACTATAATATAGTGGCGGCGACGTTGGGGGCGGCAGATTAGGGTTTTATAATTGTAGTTAGGTTGCAGCGGTGTCTGGAGTGGCAGATTAGGGGTTAATACTATAATGCAGGTGTCGGCGATGTCGGGGGCGGCAGATTAGGGGTTAATAAGTGTAAGATTTGGGGTGTTTAGACTCTGGGTTCATGTTAGGGTGTTAGGTGTAGACATAAAATGTATTTCCCCATAGGAAACAATGGGGCTGCGTTAGGAGCTTTATGCTGCTTTTTTGCAGGTGTTAGACTTTTTTTCAGCCAGCTCTGCCCCATTGATTCCTATGGGGAAATCGTGCACCAGCACGTTTTGCCAGCTCACCGCTTCCGTAAGCAGCGCTGGTATTGAGGTGAGATGTGGAGCAAAATTTTGCTCTCTGCTGCCGGGTTTGTAAAAACCCGTAATACCAGCGCTGTTTGTATGTGAGCGGTGAGCATAAACTGCTCGTTAGCACCGCACAGCCTTACCGACAAAACTCGTAATCTAGACGATAGTTTTTTAGCTAAGGAAACTATTACATTATTGTTGGTAAAAAAAACTTTTTTGATTAAAACTGCTAACAGAATAGAAAACATGGGCTAGCAAAAAGGGGAAATGCATTGCTCAGGATAGGACATACATTTGGAGCATGGGTGTATTTATTTCCAGTAAATAAAAAGATATATTGTGACTGTCCATTATCCTGTTAAATAACCTTCTTCTTTCATTCTTATCATAGACAATTTTGAAATCCTTTAACAGATATTAAGGTTTGGAATTCTGGACTTTGCAAGGCAAAATGTAATCATTATATATTATTGACCAATTTTCACCCTACTTTCCCATCCCAAGAATTTGGAGTTCACATGTAACATCCACACATTATTATTTTAAGAGTTGTTACTTATGATTTATTTAACTATAGAGGAAAAAAACTATATTTTGTGGTCACAAAAATGTGTTTTCCATGTTTCTTAAAGGGACAATAAACCCAACATTTTTCTTTCATGATTCAGGTCGAGAATACTATTTTAAACAACATTCCAAATTACTTCTATTATCTAATTTAATTAATTGCATAGATATCCTTTGGTGAAGAAATAGAAATGCACATGGGTGAGCCAATCACATGAGGCACATATTTGCAGCCACCAATCAGCAGCTACTGAGCCTATCTAGATATGCTTTTCAGCTAAGAATATCAAGAGAATGAAGCAAATGAGATATTAGAAGTAAACTAGAAAGTTTTTTTAAAATTGCATGCTCTTTCTAAATCATGAAAAAAAAAATTGGGTTTCATGTCCCTTTAATAAAAATTGGTAATAAAATGTCAGTGCAAATGATAATAGCTGACTGACATATAAATAATTTTATAATAAGGTAATTGTATCAAGAAGTACAGTTTCCACCCATTGCAGTTGCTACAGCAAATTAACCGTAACAAATTGAATATTAAAATTAATTTCCTGGAAAAATCTAGCTAAATCTATAAAACTGGACACTTTTGTCAATCTGTTTTTAGTAAACTGGTAATTATCGTATCCTTTCCTGATCCTCACAGATATCCCATCCCATTCATTACAGTTTTAATAGTTACATGTACTATATATTGTTTCTGACATCTTTCTACTTACCCAATTCAAACTGTTTAGATAGATCACCACACGCTTGTCTAACTTCTTCACTGTCCCAGCCCAGTGGATACAAAGCACAACCAGACCCAATGAGAAGTCCTGTAGAGAAGAAACATGGTGAGATGTTAGTTACAAACTGTGAGTCCATCAGTAAAGTTTACTAATATGCGCAATGCTTCTATTGTCTTCATAACATAATTAGAGAATAATGCATTTTACTGACTATTAACTATTATAAAACAACATGAACCATGAAATTAACCATGTGATCCTCATACTGAAGTGAAACAGCTGACCACTTTTGACTCTTTCTTTGGAATCTCTACCTTGACCTGTCTTTGGTCCATGCCGATTACACTACATTGTCCATATCCACACCTCCTAAACAATCGTGCCGCCGCACCTTAAGATTTTTATATAAAATGTTTAGTTATGCATAATAAAACAATTTTACAATATACTTTTATTATTTATTTTTTTCCCACTGATTGGCAAACAACTGCAAAACAATGTATTTTACACTAACTTTATAACCGTGGCTAGACTTGTTGTCTGTAGACTAAGCCTATATCAGCTCCTCTAATTAAGGCAAATGGTGGGTAGAATTTTGGATATTGAAAAATAAAAGCAGTAAAAAGGATGTTAATTAAACAAATTTAGCTGATATGTTATTCAATAACAGCACAACATAAATGCCTTGTAATTACAAGGTGAAACTGCCCCTTTAAATGCACACAACGGAGCAATAATAAATACTTTAACACCCCAGATCATTTTCTTGCACATGTCTGTCCTTTGAAGTCTTTGTATGTAGTTTTAGCTTACAGCTCAATATTGTGGTGTTGCCATTATTTTATAGGTGGTCTTCAAGCAGTGGCGTAGCGTGGGGGGGGGCCACAGGGGCGGTTGCCCCGGGCGCAAAATTATGGGGGGCGCAAAAGCCTCCACCAGACAGTAGACTGTTGTGACAGTCCCAGACTCCAGCAGCGATTTTAGCAACCCTGCTGTTCTGTCTTGAGTCACTCTCAGTCTCAATCAATGCAAGTGTGAACTTCCATTGTTTGTCACTTTGTCAGTGTCGTCTGAGTCGTCACGGTCTGTGAGTCTCAGTCTGTGCCGCCGGCGCCTCCTGTAATTGTGTGTAAATGTAATCTACTGTTTATCCGACTCTACAGTTTACACCACTAGCACGGCGCAGGCGGGTCCTAACTCCTCCCACTCCCAGCGCGCAGGTCAGGAGGGACTGAGGGAGCAATAAGTGGGGGAAGAGACTGAGCCTGAGGACTGTCTCTAGCGCGTCGTGCCTGGTGCCTGCCCTGCCCGTGACTGTATATTGAAGCCTGGACCGGTAAGTAATTTGGGGAGGAGAGGAAAGGGATGTCGGTTGTGGCAGCGGCTTAGCCTTAGTGGCTATATATTTCTTGACTACAAATTGTCAGGACTCAGAGGACTGAGAGGAATGTTAACTGTTGGGAGGCTGGGGTGTAAAGGTGAGCTCAGTGTTCTCTTGGGCCTGGGTAGGAATAATCTGTCTGTAATCCTGTGCTGCTGAGCTCTGCTCCTGCTCCTCTCATCAGTCTGGATGCAATTTGGCTGCAGTTACGTCTCAGGCTGGCCGCTGTGAGTTTCCATAAAAGTCCTGCTCTCAGGTCATCTACCGCATGCTACCCCCTGCATGAGAAACCACTTCATTCCTGGGCTCTAGATTGTGTGTGAGAAGGGGGTGGTACACTTGTGTATTTGCATTAGAGAGGAAATACAGATACATGGCTTACAGCAATGTCTATCTGCAGCAATATATCAATAAGTTAGAAATACTCAGCAGTGAAAGATAAAGGAGCCAATGACTTAACAAAATGTAACATTTTCTGAACTTTTGGGATTTTTTAAAAACAGACAGCATCTTGCTTCAAATAGGATGTACATAATGCCAGCAAAGTTAGTTGTACATCATCAAATGTCATTTACAACTGTATTTTATACCAAGGTAGCAATAAAAGGGGTATAGAACCATTAATGTTTTTTGCATATAAAATATTTTTACAAATAATTGCAGTTTAAAAAAAAAAAAAAAAAGTTAGCTTAAAGGGACATAACAGTGCTATATCATTTCATTACACTATTTCATGTTTCTGTGTTTAAGCCCTACAAAGGGGTTAAACACATGGTTAATTATGAGCTCAACCCCTGTATGAACAATAATAGTTATATGGAATGTGCACAAAAAATATCCTTTACCATCTATAAAGTTTTACTTTTGTATGAAAAATCTTAGCACTGTATCTTTACTACTCTTCTTTGATATTGACCTTTAAATTTCCTGCAGATCAGTTGTAACCCTCAGGAAAAAAAAAAAAGTTTAATGAATATTGGAAATTGTAACAAGTTTAATTTGTTTTATATGTAATTAAAACAAAAACCTGTCTCCTAAATTGTTGAGCTGGCTCCTAGATTCAAAGCAAATTTGCTAATCCCTACTGTACTGGTGCTAATGGGTTAGGGGGGCGCAATTCTTAACTTGCCCTGGGCGCTGACAACCCACGCTACGCCACTGTCTTCAAGTCATGTTATATCTGCATAGTACATATCAGTCTCCAAATACTGAATTGCAAAATGAAAATTGTAAAAACATTCCGCCACTCCAACAGCACTGGTCTCACTAACGTTGTACTATTCTATGCAACGGATTCACTAAAGCTGAAATTATATAGAACTCAAGGAGCGCCTAATGGGTGGTAAGGCAAAGGAAATGTTACCATTTAAAACATATCTATGTAATACTAACAAATGCATATACATGTAAACATGGATCTACTTTTCAGTTTGGATAACTACAGACATCCAACATATCCTTCACCCTCAAGGTGTTTTTTAGGATACTATCACGGTATTGGTTCTAACAGGTTAACCCCTTAATGCCATAACCATTGTTATCACCCTAACTATTGTTTCTTTTAGCTAATGTGTATACAGTACTTTGCATAGCTCACATAGACTATTGATTATCCTTTTTAATAGCATTTTTATCCGGATTCGTACTTTTTTAATATTTTTAAGTTTTTGTATTTTGAATCTTGTATTTTGTTTATAGCATGGATCCATGTTTACATGTATATGCATTTGTTAGTATTAAATTGATATGTTTTAAATTGTAACATTTCCTTTGCCTTACCACCCATTATGCGCTCCTTGAGTTCTATATAATTTCTGTTGTTAATTTTCAGGGCCAGTTAGGGACCCTTAGCTTCTAGGAGCCAATAGGAATTATTTTACGCTAAGAGCTGGGAGATACACTCTCAGGATTCACTAAAGCTCCCTCCTCTCTCCCCCGTCTGTTAGAAAATGATGCTAATGCACTAAATGTTTTTTTTTTATTTATGAAGAAATTTTTTTTGAGTCTAGTTAAAAGTTGTCAAAAACAACAAGTTTTATTTCACCATAGAAAGAAGAGATTGTCTATATTTTAAACAGAAGAACTAATGGACTGATTACTTTAATTAACCATCTGTTTAATATTAATTACATCAATCACCAGCTCTGATAGTGTATTTGATTTACAAGTAAGCGTGGCTCATTTAACAAGCTCTATCAAATGATCATTTCATCACAGGGTTTTTAGAAAATAAAACTTGCATTCTAAAGCTGACAATTACATTTAGTTTATTGCCTGACTCAGAAGCAGAAATAAAGATCACTCATGGTTAAGGATAACATTACAGATTGCTTTTTTTGTCTTGACAAAAGAGGCAGCGAAACCTAAAACTTTTGGAGTGATGAAAGTTTAATTACTTACAAAAGCAATTTTATTTTTGGTCAAATATATGTTGTTAAGACAAAATGCTCATTAATCATGTCTCACAGAAATTTGAATGTAATTACTAAAACTGCATACTGCAAATATATTAAAAGGGAGACGGCAACTCTTCTGTAGGACACAACTGAACCAGTTAGGAGTGGCATACACAGGTAGCAGCCAGTCATTGGTCACTGGCCATGTGTTATGTCTCTACACTGTCAGAAAAAAGGGTACGGTTGGGGTCCGTTTGTGAACACTTAGGGTACAATTGCTGTGGTTGTACCCTCAATGGATCATAATTACACCTTAAGGAACTAATATGTACCATTTAGCGGTAAATAAGGTACAAATATGTTTCCAACTGTCAAAGGGTCCAGGTCTGTACCATTTAATCCCCCCAAAAAGATACAATCACTTGTGTGACTAAGAGGTTGAGGGGGATGGGTGGTTCAAGGCTGCCAAACCCTGCAAGTCTGTATCATTTGTACAGCTTAATTATTCATATTCACATAACTGTCAGTCACCCAAAATGAATGCAACATACAGGTGGTACAGCAAAATAATTATGTTCAATTGTTGTTGGTAATATGCAAGAAGCGGGAAAAGCAAAAAAAATACTTAATAACCAACATATTCAATGATACTGTGTTGCTGGTTCTAAATAGCAAACAAGCACTTAACATTTTAATGTTTATATTTAGAGCATCAAGATGTTAACTCTTAAACAAAAAGCAAATGTATTAACTAAAATTACAAAGAAAACAAGTGTTTTAAACTCTATAAAATAAACCAGAGCTGTTTAAGAACCAGTTTTAAAAAAATAAAAATAAAATTGTAACCATTCCCCAGTCACATACAAACATTGTGTAACACGCCATAGCGCAATTTTTTGGTTGAAAGTTCCTTGACATGTGTAACACAGCTCTATCTATTGGTAGAAGGTTCATCACCAAAATGAGTACTGGGGAAATATACTCATGTGCATATATTTTGCATAGAGTGACAATTCAATGTATGGTTGTGAGTTTTATCGTTTATCCCTTCCCCAAATCCCCCTTCTTTTCGTTAGAGTTATATTTTATTATTATGTTGTTTTCTATATGTTTTCTATATATTTATGTTTTATGTGGAATGTAACCCTAAATTAAATGGGGTATTTTTAGAGTCTAGTACAGAGTGGTACAAAACATATTGAGTAGCTCTTTTTGGAACTGGTTGTTTAGCCTGGCTTAATCAGGCGGTTCTGTAGCAGTCTTTGGAATTGCTACAGTTAAGTATACAAACTTTTTTTAAAGCTGCAGTGTGGCTATTGTAATACTGCCTGAAAAAGTACACATTACTTGAATGCATATTTAAATGTTATATAAAAAATGTAATGGAACAACATTTGTAATATGCTGTGTTGAGTACAAATTTGCCATCATGATGTACAAAGGGCTTGTCACTGGGGCAGTAACCTTAAAAGGCCAAATTTGTACCATTTTTTAAGGGTACAATATGGTACCATAGGACTGAGGTCCAATCTAGTCACCAAAGGTACATATTTGCCTTTGAAAGGTGCAATCTGCAAGGGTACCAATTTTTACCCATTTTAAAGGGTACAGCAGGTGTACTTGAGGGTACTGCCCCAGTGACAAGCTGTTGTACCCCTAAAGGTACCATTTTTGCACATTTTTTCTGACAGTGTAGAGGAGGTCTTTAACTATGTGTTTAATTCCTTTACAGGGGTTAATCACATAGCAGGCATGGGGCACTATTAAAATTGGCATGCTCTAACAATTGTGAGCATTTATTTTTTGTTTTATGTTCCTTTAAATCTGGATTTAACAACAAAAGTGGCTATCATTTTAAACAGTTATGACTATCATAATTTATTATTTATAAAGCACCAACATTTTCGACATTACTAAACAGGGGTAGAGTAGAAATAAGGTATCAAATGAACATGAAACAGCGCTCCTTTAGCAAAAACAAATGTTAAATCAAAGTAAACATAAAAAGAAACATATTGTGTTACAATGTACTTGTATTCTTACTAAATAAGCACTTAGAAATTCTCAATGTAGCCACTGCCTGCAGCTAAATAAGGGAGCAAACATTGCAGAAATCAAGTTCTACAGTCACATGAATTTTGCAGCAAATTTCCTCTACTGAGCATGTGCAATAAACTGACTGCAGCTAGAGCAGATGTGCACCACATTAAAGGGAAAACTATTCTTTTGCCTTCCTGTAGAGACGCCAGTCCCCTCCCTAATGAAGTTGTGATACAAAGAAAACATAAAAAAATAAGTAAAAAAAAAAAGTAAAATTTTTTAAAAAAATAATAAAATATTTCACCCACTAAATTTAAAGAAATCAAAGAAATACTTAAAAAACTTGTCAGCATTCATTTATTGTCTTTAAATTACTTTAGGAGCTAAAATACCTCTAGCACGATGAAGAGCTACACTAATCCCAATATTTCTGGCTTAGTGTGGCAGATCCCAGGGCCTGTGTATAAGGCTACAGCTGAACTTTTTCACCTGTAGCAAAGGAACATTTACATTCATAGCTCAGATATCTTGAAAATCCGGCCTGTTAGTGTGCCCTGGGGGCTAGAACTGAGAGACACTGTTCTAGTAAATTTCAAATTTGACTACCATGTCCCTTTAGATGCATTGCTATATAAAAATTAAAAAATACAAAGTATAAAAATGATAAACATATGAGAATACAAAAGCTTTCACATATCTCAATTGCAGGAGACAACAACATTGTCTAAAAATATAAAACTATTTAAGTCACTAACAGTTCTGAGCTAGTAAACTTAAGATGTTTAGTTTTTTTTTTAACTATATGGTTCTAACACAAATGCATCTTCCGAATGTCAACTCTAAAATACGGTTTGCTTGCAAGGCACAAGGAAAACATGCAAAGCTGGTTCCTTTAAATTCAACAGAATAGTTTATTTTACTACAGAAATGGAAAGTGCAAGACAACAGAAAGGCAAGACGCTGTGTGCTTTACTACACAGTACATCAAGGTAATTGAAGGTAATTATGTTAGAAACAAATGCTTTTCAGAAGTTATTACTACAATGTAGATAACTATACTGAGATAAAAGATACAGTTTAAAACACAAACTCAAGAAAACTTTTGTACTTAGCGTTGTCTATTTATGTATAAAGACAATGCAACTGGATACATTTACATTCTAAAGGCTGTGACACACTGCAAGCGGAGCAGTGCGCATCAGGTTGCGTAGCTGAGCGCTCAGAAATGAAATATTTAAACTTCAGAAGCGATGTGACGCGGTGCGAAGCAGCTGCTTCCCCTCACGCCGCATAGCTGCCTTTACAGTCACATGCTACATTTAAAGGGACACTCAATCAAAATTAAACTTTCATTATTCAGATAGAGCATGCCATTTTAAACAACTTTCCAATTTACTTCCATTAACAAAATGTGCAGTCTTTTTATATTTAAACTTTTTGAGTCGTCACCAGCTCCTACTGAGCATGTGCAAGAATAAGTGTGTATGCGTTTGTGAATGGCTGATGGCTGTCACATGGTACGTGTATGCATTTGTGAATGGCTGATGGCTGTCACATGGTACAGGGGGAGTGGAAAAATACATAACTTTTAAAATTGTCAGAAAAAAAATCTACTACTCATTTAAAGTTCAGACTAAGTACTATTGCATTGTCTTGTTATCTTGCATTTGTTGATTATGCAAATTTACTGTGTTGACTGGTCCTTTAACTCCAAGAATCCACTGCAAATTTTTAGTCAGTATAATGGTGATATATTTATGTAAATTCCTGCATCTAGCAGACTTAGTAACATACAGACTTTCAACATATTGTACCATCAGGTTTTGAGTCACTAATTTAAAAAGATTAAGGGCCAGATAACGAGTGGCACGCTATTGTTTGCGTGCAATCGATATTGGGTTTATCGCACCTGTTTGCGCTCGTTGAATGCGCACCAGTATAGCGCGACCTCAGAGCTCTGGTTAACGGTTATGCGAAAAAAAAGTTGCACAAAACACCTCTAAATTACATTTAAAAGTACAGTTACACTCATAATAACACCATCTAATAAAAAATATATTTTTAAAAAAATACACAAAAAAGTTATTAAGGCTCAGATGTAAATGTAGCCACCAATCAGCAAGCACTACCCAGGTTCTGAACCAAAAATGGTCTGGCTTCTAAGCTTAGATATCTGCAAGAGTACGAAGAAAAATTGATAATAGGAGTAAATTAGAAAGTTGCTTAAAATTGCACACTATCTGAATCATGAAAGAAACAATCTGGGTTTAGTATCCCTTTAAGTTAAAACAATCACTGTAATAAGTATTTATTAACTTTTTTCCCCACAATCAGACAACTTCTACAGAACACCAAAGAGAAATGTCAACTTTTTTTTATTTATGTTTTTATAAAAAGGCATACACAGTATACTTACTGGAATTATTTTCTAACTACTAATTTCTCCTAGAAAACTACAGCTGTTTAGTGAGTGTATACTGATGGGTTTTGCACATAATAATGCCCTAATGATGTAACAGAGATTCAAATATTATTGATGCCAAAATGTTGCACAGTAATGCTGTGCCCAACGTTACTTCCCAAATGTGTCCAGATCCTCTTACTGTGTAACAGCCTGCTCAAGGCAAAATGTGAACTGTCCCAACATTTTTTGGCATAATGCACACAAAAAAAAAATAAAAAAAAAATAAAAAAAAAATAAAGAACCTTTCTTCAGCAAAATAAAATTTTAATTAAAAGAGTTGGAAAAAAGATAAAAAGTAAAAATCTTTTAAATTATTATTTTTGTTTTCAAAGCATTTGGATACTGTATGCTTTTATAATAGGCCTTATCAACATTAACTATATATTTTTTTAATGCCTACTGCTATATTGAACATTTATTTACAAGCCCACAGTGCTTTATAACAAAGGATTGAAAAACATAATTTATATCTTACCTGATAAATTAATTTCTTTCATGGTGGCATAACAAGTCCACGACCCGTTATGTAATCGATATACATTCCTATCAAAAGGGAGGCAAAGTTTCCTAAATCCCAATAGCCAAGTGGTGAGGTGTTTAGAAGGAGTAAAAGACAAATTAGAAGCAGGGAAAAAAGAAGTGCTGAAACAAAATACAACTCCAAATTGGTGGGGGCCCATGGACTCTCACCACCATGAAAGAAATTAATTTATCAGGTAATATAAATTATGTTTTCTTTCATCTAGGTGCAGAGAGTCCACGGCCTGTTACGTATGGGATATAATACCCAAGATGTGTCCACAAATAAGGAATAACAATAAAGGGATTAAATTCATAACCCAAAATTAATATATAGGCACAATTATCAAACTGAAGGACCTTTTAACCAAAGGCTGCTTCTGACAAAGCAAAAACATCAAAATGGTAAAATTTAGTAAAGGTATGCAGAGAAGACCAAGGGGCCTATTTAAGAAGCAGCGGATGCTGCCTCCGACCCACTCCGCTTCAGTTCCGGCTGAAGCAGAAGTTAAGAAGCAATGGTCCTAAGACCCCCTGAGGTGGCGGACAGCAATCCGCCCAATCGAATACGATCGAGCTGATTGACACTCCCTGCTAGCGGCCGATTGGCCGCGAATCTGCAGGGGGTGGTATTGCACCAGCAGTTCACAAGAACTGCTGGTGCAATGATAAATGCCGACACCGTATGATGTCGGCATTTATCGATGTGCGGCAGACATGATCCGCTATATCGGATCATGTCTGTCTGCACATTAATAAATGGATCCCCAAGAGGCCGCTTTGCAATTTTGATCAATTGAAGCCTCATTCTTGAAAGCCCAAGATGTGGCAACCAATCTAATAGAATGAGCTGTAATTCTATGTGGCGGAGGCTGACCCACTTCCAAATAAGCTTTGTGACTCAAAAGTTTAAACCAAGAGGCTAAAGAAATAGGAGAGGCTTTCTGGACTTTCTTAGGACCAGAAAAAAAACAGGCTAGAAATCGGTCTAAAATCCTTAGTAACAACAACATAATATTTCAATGCTCTAACACTTCCAAAGAATGTAAAAATCTTTCAGAAGCATTTTTTTGTATCAGGACACAAGGAGGGAACAAGAATTTCCCTATTCATTTTTTTGTGAGGAAACAACTTTGGGTAAAAATGTAAATTTAGTCCGCAAAACAGCTTTATCTTGCTGGAATATCAGATAAGGAGACTCACAAGAGAGAGCAGACAATTCAGAAACTCGTCTAGCAGAAAAGAAAGCCAAAAGAAACAACACTTTCCATGAAAGCAGTTTAATGTCCAATTGATGCAATGAGGCATATTTAAGAAATGTCTGTCGGACCTGATCCGACAGTGCGGATCAGGTCCGCAAGACATCGGTGAATGCGAAGAGCAATACTCTCTCTGTATTCAGCATTGCACCAGCAGCTCAAAAGAGCTGCTAGTGCAACGCCGCCCCCTGCAGATTCGAGGCCAATGGGCCGACAGCAGGGGGTGTCAATCAACCCGATCGTACTCGATCGGGTTGAATTGTTGCGATTATTGTCCGTCTGCTCAGAGCAGGTGGATAGGGTTATGGAGTAGCGGTCGTCAAGCCCCTTTTGGAGCTTGATAGCTAAGCCCCATAGGCTCAAAAGGAGCCTGTAAAACTTTTTTTGTTAAATCATCTTTATTGTTGCCAACCGGTAGCGGAACATCATCAAATAATACACAAGTGTGTCACACAGGACACTGACATAATACATCTTAATAAGGAAATAACAACAACAACAACAAAAAAAGAAAAAGAACAGTGTCATAACCTACTCATGTATAACCTCTTTGATTTGCATAACTATAAATCAATAGCTACCTGGCATTTTCAAAAAAATAAAAATAAACATAAAACTAATAAAACAAGGGAGAGAAGGGGAGAAAAAAAACTTGAGGATCTCTCCCACCATCAAAGATCCTACTGGGTCTCAACTCTGCGATCAACAACATCTTACGTATGGTCTCAACATCCTCCCGCCGCCTGGAACCCCTCTGGTTTACACATAGAAAACACTATACTACCTCCCCGGGACTAACTATTAATTAATTTCTATACTATTTGTAATTCATGTCCCAGGGAAAGCTTCTGCTAAGAATAATTTCGCAAAACTTATAGATGACAAAAAAGACTCCAAGGAGGAGAAATAGGCCTAATAACATCTGGATTAAAGCATGAACAAAACAACGAACATCAGGAATGTTAACAATCTTCCTATGAAATAATACAGAAATAACTGGCAGATAAACCTTTATCTAAACCATTCTGCAAAAACTGAAGAATCCTATGAATTCTAAAATAATGCCAGGAATACTCATGGTTGATACACCATGAAATATAAGTTTCCCAAACTTACGCCTAGATTTAGAGTTCTGCGTTAGCCGTCAAAACCAGCGTTAAAGTGAAGGTAAAGTTAGATTGTTCTGTAAGCACTATTCAATAATGCTGCTTATAACATACAGAGTCGCTAAGTTATTTTCTCTGAAACATTACTTATTTCTATAATTTTGATATTTTATTTTTCCCTACCGTTCTATTTCAAACTCCTCCCATGAGCCATTTCCTGATTTTTCATTTTATGACTTATAGAGCGGTCTCAAGGCTCGTGCACGGCAACTAAATGAACTGCGCATGCGCATACACTCGTCGCTGCACATGCGGTAATCCCAGCCTGTAGTTTCTATAAATAAGAATGCTACGTAATCCACTTAAAAAAACAACGATCACACAATCAGGGCACCAGCTCACCCCATCAGCATTCTTAGTCCCAGAGAAATAAACAAATAGAGTTTTGCCCTTGTGTTTCTACACCTCCTGACAGAACTGCTCATAGCCATGAACATTAAGCATGCGCAAAACGGGGCCGCGCTTGGCTTCCCAGTGACAGCAAACAAAGGTAACGCATGCGCATAGCATCCAAGAGAGGGATGACGTCAAATGACGGCCGCCTAATGGCCAGAAAATCAATTGGCTGGAGTAAAAACGTGACCAGCATGTTAAAAAAAAAAAAATAATAACGGGTTGAATTTGGATATAGCAAAATGTCAAATTAAAACAGTGAAAACACAGTAGAAAACTAAAATTAGAATTTTTCATGAATGAAAGTGCCACTCATTTGTGCTGCAAAGTATAGTATTAGATTCTAATACTGCGAACTTTACCTTCACTTTAAGGGGTCCTAACTCTGCTTTTTACCGCCCGCTGGTATTTAGAGTCAGCCAGGAAAGGGTCTAACGCTCACTTTCCAGCCGCGACTTTTCCATACCGCAGATCCCCTTACGCCAATTGCGTATCCTATCTTTTCAATGGGATCTTCCTAACACCGGTATTTAGAGTCTTGGCTGAAGTGAGCGGTAGACCCTCTACCGACAAGACTCCAGCCTCAGAAAAAAGTCAGGAGTTAAGAGCTTTATGGGCTAACTCCGGTTTATAAAGCTCTTAACTACTGTGCTCTAAAGTACACTAACACCCAAAAACTACCTATGTACCCCTAAACCGAGGCCCCCCCCACATCGCCGCCACTATAATACAAATTTGTAACCCCTAATCTGCCGACCGGACACCGCCGCCACCTACATTATCCCTATGTACCCCTAATCTGCTGCCCCTAACATCGCCGACACCTACATAATATTTATTAACCCCTAATCTGCCCCCCCCCAGCGTCACCGCTACCTTACCTACACTTATTAACCCCTAATCTGCCGACCGGACCTCGCCGCCACTATAATAAATGTATTAACCCCTAAACTGCGTCAAATCCTATAATAAATTTTATTAACCCCTAATCTGCCCTCCCTAACATCTGCGACACCTAACTTCAAGTATTAACCCCTAATCTGCCGACCGGACCTCGCTGCTACTCTAATAAATGTATTAACCCCTAAAGTCTAACCCTAACCCCCCCTAAGGTAAATATAATTTTATTCTAACAAAATAAATTAAATCTTATTAAAAAAATTAATCCTATTTAAAGCTAAATACTGTAAAATAAACCCTAATATAGCTACAATATAACTAATAATTACATTGTAGCTATTTTAGGATTTATATTTATTTTACAGGCAACTTTGTATTTATTTTAACCAGGTACAATAGCTATTAAATAGTTATTTACTATTTAATAGCTACCTAGTTAAAATAATTACAAAATTACCTGTAAAATAAATCCTAACCTAAGTTACAATTAAACCTAACACTACACTATCAATAAATTAATTAACTAAACTACCTACAATTAAATCAACTAAACTAAATTACAAAAACAAACAAACACTAAATTACAAAAAATAAAAAAAGATTACAAGAATTTTAAACTAATTACATCTACTCTAAGCCCCCTAAAAAAATAACAAAGCCCCCCAAAATAAAAAAATGCCCTACCCTAATCTAAAATAAAAAGTTAACAGCTCTATTAGCTTACCAGCCCTTAAAAGGGCTTTTTGCGGGGCATGCCCCAAAGAAATCAGCTCTTTTGCCTGTAAAAAAAACATACAATACCCCCCCAACATTACAACCCACCACCCACATACCCCTAATCTAACCCACCCAAACCCCCCTTAAAAAACCTAACACTAAGCCCCTGAAGATCTTCCTACCTTGTCTTCACCCAGCCGGGTACCATCCGATCCGTCCAGAAGAGGGTCCGAAGTCTTCATCCTATCCGGCCAGAAGAGGTCCTCCAGAGGGTCGGATAGGATGAAGACTTCGGACCCTCTTCTGGACGGATCGGATGGTACCCGACTGGATGAAGACAAGGTAGGAAGATCTTCAGGGGCTTAGTGTTAGGTTTTTTAAGGGGGGTTTGGGTGGGTTAGATTAGGGGTATGTGGGTGGTGGGTTGTAATTTGGGGGGTTATTGTATGTTTTTTTTACAGGCAAAAGAGCTGATTTCTTTGGGGCATGCCCCGCAAAAAGCCATTTTAAGGGCTGGTAAGGTAATAGAGCTGTTAACTTTTTATTTTAGATTAGGGTAGGGCATATTTTTATTTTGGGGGGCTTTGTTATTTTTCTAGGGGCCTTAGAGTAGGTGTAATTAGTTTAAAATTCTTGTAATCTTTTTTTATTTTTTGTAATTTAGTGTTGTTTTTTTTGTAATTTAGTTTAGTTTATTTAATTGTAGGTAATTGTAGGTAGTTTAGTTAATTAATTTATTGATAGTGTAGTGTTAGGTTTAATTTTTAATTGTAACTTAGGTTAGGATTTATTTTACAGGTAATTTTGTAATTATTTTAACTAGGTAGCTATTAAATAGTAAATAACTATTTAATAGCTATTGTACCTGGTTAAAATAAATACAAAGTTGCCTGAAAAATAAATATAAATCCTAAAATAGCTACAATGTAATTATTAGTTATATTGTAGCTATAGTAGGGTTTATTTTACAGGTAAGTATTTAGCTTTAAATAGGATTCATTTTTTTAATAAGATTTAATTTATTTCGTTAGAATAAAATTACCGGTATATTTAACTTAGGGGGGTGTTAGGGTTAGACTTAGCTTTAGGGGTTAATACATTTATTAGAGTAGCGGCGAGGTCCGGTCGGCAGATTAGGGGTTAATACTTGAAGTTAGGTGTCGCAGATGTTAGGGAGGGCAGATTAGGGGTTAATAACATTTATTATAGGGTTTGCGAGGCGGGAGTGAGGCGGTTTAGGGGTTAATACATTTATTATAGTGGCGGCGAGGTCCTGTCGGCAGATTAGGGGTTAATAAGTGTAGGTAAGGTAGCGGAGATGTTTGGGGGGGCAGATTAGGGGTTAATAAATATAATATAGGGGTCGGCGATGTTGTGGGCAGCAGATTAGGGGTACATAGGTATAATGTAGGTTGCGGCGGTGTCCGGAGCGACAGATTAGGGGTTAATAATAATATGCAGGGGTCAGCGATAGCGGGGGCGGCATATTAGGGGTTAATAAGTGTAAGGTTAGGGGTGTTTAGACTCAGGGTACATGTTAGAGTGTTAGGTGCAGATTTATAAACTGTTTCCCCATAGGAAACAATGGGGCTGCATTAGGAGCTGAACACTGCTTTTTTGCAGGTGTTAGGTTTTTTTTCAGCCCAAACTGCCCCATTGTTTCCTATGGGGGAATCGTGCACGAGCACGTTTTTCAAGCTAGCCGCTACCGTAAGCAACGCTGGTATTGAGAGTTGAAGTGGCGGTAAATATGCCTGTACGCTCCCTTTTTGGAGCCTAACGCAGCCCTTCAGAGAACTCTCAATACCAGCGTTATTTAAAAGGTGCGGGGGGGGAAAAAACACGCGTAGCTAACACACCCCTTTGGCCGCAAAACTCTAAATCTAGCCGTTTGTGATTAACACTCTGATTCAGGCTCGCAAGCCTGTTTCTAGGAACATTTATCACAGAGTCAGAGAATCCTCTATGACTGAGAACTAAGCCTTCAATTTCCATACCATAAAGTGTAGAGACTTTAGATCTGGATGGAAAAAGGGACCTTGAGACAGAAGATCTGGCCTTAGCGGAAGAGGTTATGGCGGTCAACTGGATATGCGGACCGGGTCCGCATACCAAATCCTGTAGGGCCACGCTGCGGCTATTAGGATTACAAATGATTGTTCCATTTTTATCTTGGAAATCATTCTGGAGAATAAGATCAGAGGGGAAATATTTAAGAAGGCTGGAAAGACCAGGGAACTGCTAGAGCAGGGGTGGGCAGACGTATGTAAGGCAAGGGCTACCTCTAATTTTATTCCAAGTAACGTGGTCACCTAACTAAAAAAAATAATTGTATTTTTGCCACAAATAGGACTTGCTGGGTGAAAATTGTATTTTTGCCTCAAATAGGACCTGCTGGCTGAAAATTGTATTTTTGCCACAAATAATACAGCTTTAAAAATCAGCCACGATCTTTAAAGGGACAGTCAACACCAGAATTGTTGTTGTTTTAAAAGAATGATAATCCCTTTATTACCGATTCCCTAGTGTTGCATAACCAACACAGTTATAATAATACACGTTTTACCTCTGTAATTACCTTGTATCTAATCCTCCACAGACTGCCCCCTTATTTCAGTTCCTTGGACAGACTTGCATTTTAGCCAAATCAGTGCTCACTCCTCTGTAAATTTGGGTGCATGAGCTCAATGTTATCTATATGAAACACATGAACTAATGCCATCTAGTGGTGAAAAACTATCAAAATGCATTTAGATTATAGGCGGCCTTCAAGGTCTAAGAAATTAGCATATGAACCTCCTAGGTTTAGCTTTCAACTAAGAATACCAAGAGAACAAAGCAAAATTGGTGATAAAAGTAAACTGGAAAATTGTTTAAAAATACATGCCCTATTTGAATTATTAAAGGTTTTTTTGGACTTGACTGTCCCTTTAATAATAAATACAGTCGCGCTCTTTGCTTACTGCGAGAGCTCTCTTTACGTCATACTGGGACCATCAAGCAACCTTATCTGTGTACCGCGCCTGCGTATGAATAAGTAGTCTCACAAGCAAGATGGCTCGAGACTAGGGCTAGTGGAGTAGTCAAGCCAGGAACACATGGAAACCCACAGCTCAGGTACAACGATGACAATTAACTATTCTCAGCCAATCATAGACAGACTCATTCTACAAAGTAATTTTATTGTCTGGACGCGATTTCAGGTTGATTAGCGGGCAGGTCCTGTTGGCTGCTCTCCATCCGTCCACTACTAGCTGAAGACTACTGCAAATCGTTGGGACAGTGACAGCGGCAGGCTCTGTATCGCTTTACAGAGCAACCAGAGACTGGTATAGCAGCAACAGCACTGACCTGCACAATTTGGTGACAACAAATTCTGGAGACAGAAAGCTGCAGAAACTATCACAAAGTATAGCTAATATTAGTGTGTCAGAGATAGTATCAGAGAGCAGCATTAAAGCCTGGTGCAGAGTAAGTAAAGGAACCTGATTGGGAGTAACAGACCCTGGGAAAAAAGGCAACACCAGACCATTCACCCAGCAGAGCCTGGTGACAAGTAACGGAGGACAGAACTAGAAAGTAGCAGCAGAATAATAGACAGAGCAGGACCTGGAACTGCCAAACCCAGGGATACCGAGCAGTCTGTACTATGGACAGAGCGCTTTTGAGATAAAAAGTATGAGACTTTGGGACAGGCAGTAACCAAAGCTGGAGCAGCGAGTTCAGCTACAGCCGGGTCGCGCATGCTGAAGTACACATACCGACGTCATAGACTCATAGTTGATTTCAAAAGTCTGCATAAGAGAAACATTTCTCATACATCTACGGTGGCGAGGCTCTTTACTCAGAATCTAGATGTGTGAGAAATCTTTCTCTTATTATGCAGACTTTTGAAATCTTCCAGGCGGTCACCTCAAAATTCACTCGCGGTCCACTGGTAGACCGCAATCTACCTCTTGCCCACCCCTGTGCTAGAGCATCCAATACCTCTGCCTGAGGATCTATGGACATCACAAGGTACCTGGGAAGTTCGTTGTTCAAACTAGAGGCTATCAGATCTATTTCTGGTAGGCCCCAGTGTTTTACAATCAGATAGAACACATTTTGGTGGAGAGACCTCTCTCCTGGATGTAGCGACTGAAGACTGAGGTAGTCTGCCTCGCAGTTGTCTACACCTGGGATGTGAATCGCAGTGATGAGGCAGGAATTGGTGCTTCCTGCGCGTATTAAGGCGCGCAAACCCAACAAGCATATTTGATGCACGCATTTGAAAAAACTTTTGCTCGAAAAACTAGTAAGGGGAATAGTAAGTATTTGTCCCAGAGCCATATATACACATTTACAGTACATATATAGATAAACTTTTAAACATTCAAAAGTGCCCAAACATAGCTGTGTCTATTTAAAAAAAATACAAAATATACTTACTCATAGATACTTATCCACTTAGTAGCAGACCAAACCAGTACTGAAACTTATCAGCAGAGGTAATGGAATAGAAGGATAACGTCAATCTGTAAAGGGAGGCAGAAGATGAATCCCTGCGACCGAATTTACAGAGAGCCTATGAAGGATTTCCCATGAAGCAAAAACATTGTATCATAGTGCAGTACTTCAATGACATTCCTCTGACAAGCACTGTACTCTGAGGGGAACTGGGCTCCAATATGATCTGAAGTACATTTCACTGAAGAAATCAAGCAAATCATTATGCTTCAACCACCTCCAACAGAGGCAAAGTACAAACTAAAGGTATGAGTGAGGTGGGAGGGGTTTTATAGGCTTATGGGGTTTGGGAAACTTTGCCTCCTCATCGTAGGAATGTATATCCCATACATAACAGCTTGTGGACTCTCACCACCTATATTTAAGAAAAGTAATTTTAAAAGACACCGCTAGAGGTGCCCATTTGTCATTTTTCAAAGTGATAATTTACCCTGCAAGGTTCCATTACAAACAATATTTGTGATACAAATGGTTAAAGGAACATGCAAGTCAAAATTAAAATTTCATAGTTGATATAGAGCATGCAATTTTAAGAAACTTTTCAATTTACTTCTATTATTAAATTTACTTTGTTGCATTGATATCCTTTGGTGAAAAGCATACCTAAGTAGGCTCACAAGCAGCAATGCACTACTGGGAGCTAGCTGGTTATTGGTGGCTACACACATAAGCCTCTTGTCAATGATTCACCAGATGTGTTCAGCAAGGTCCCAGTAGTGCATTGCTGCTCAGGAGCTGACTTTAACTATGTGTTTACACCATTTGCATAGGCTAAACAAATAGTTATAGACAAGCATTAGTACAATAATAAAATGCTAACATATTGTAGAGTATTTTAATTTTTTCACATTCCTTTCCCTTTTATACTGTAGTATGGAACTTTAAAATAAAAGAACATTTAACTACCAAATATTAATAGTTTTCAAAATAGATTGGTTTGTAATTTTATAAATGACAAACAAAATGTAAGGTTGCGTTTGTGCCTATATACATACGTTATCCACATTAATAATACAACCTAACAGTAAATGTTGTATCCAGTGGGTTCTTATCATAAAAGATGAATAAGGTCATAATTAAATAATATGTGAAATTATTTGTGTTGAATTAATATTTTAGAAACCTAATTTTAGAGCAGAAAATAGTATGGGTTTTTTTTGGGAATAGTTTGTATTTTGTAATATTTTTAGAGCGGCTGGAACTCCTATAATCTTATGTCACTCTTTTACGTCATAATACAGCTTATACATGGAGCCTAAGGTAGTTTTATATCATTTTTAATTCTTTGGTATACATTATTGTCCCAAGAAAGATAGTACAGTACTGTAATCAGAAAGGTAATATTAAATATAAATATATAAATTATATTATTTGAATTTTATAACACAAAAAAAAAACATACCAAAGACACAGGTAGAGAAGATTGTGACCAGGGATAGGAACAGAAAAGCTGTGGCGGACATTTTCCAAAGTACAGACAGTGAAGGACATCAAGGTACATTTGAAATTAAAAACATTATTTTATTGTGTTTGGTCTTATTATACTGATGCAGATACCACTGATCCTATACCCAGCCCTCCTCTGGCTATACCCATGTGCCAGTGTCACTACTGTGTCTTTGTATAGTGCTGGGTGTTATTATACTGATGCAGATACCACTGATCCTATAACCAGCCCTCCTCTGACTATACCCATGAGCCAGTGTCACTACTGTGTCATTATATAGTGCTGGGTGTTATTATACTGATGCAGATAACACTGATCCTATAACCAGCCCTCCTCTGGTTATACCCATGAGCCAGTGTCACTACTGTGTCTTTGTATAGAGCTGGGTGTTATTATACTGATGCAGATACCACTGATCCTATAACCAGCCCTCCTCTGGCTATACCCATGTGCCAGTGTCACTACTGTGTCATTATATAGTGCAGGGTGTTATTATACTGATGCAGATACCACTGATCCTATAACCAGCCCTCCTCTGGCTATACCCATGAGCCAGTGTCACTACTGTGTCATTATATAGCGCTGGGTGTTATTATACTGATGCAGATACCACTGATCCTATACCCAGCCCTTGTCTGGCTATACCCATGTGCCAGTGTCACTACTGTGTCATTATATAGTGCTGGGTGTTATTATACTGATGCAGATACCACTGACCCTATAACCAGCCCTCCTCTGGCTATACCCATGTGCCAGTGTCACTACTGTGTCATTATATAGTGCTGGGTGTTATTATACTGATGCAGATACCACTGATCCTATAACCAGCCCTCCTCTGACTATACCCATGTGCCAGTGTCACTACTGTGTCATTATATAGTGCTGGGTGTTATTATACTGATGCAGATACCACTGATCCTATAACAAGCCCTCCTCTGGCTATACCCATGAGCCAGTGTCACTACTGTGCATTATATAGTGCTGGGTGTTATTATACTGATGCAGATATCACTGATCCTATAACCAGCCCTCCTCTGGCTATACCCATGTGCCAGTGTCACTACTGTGTCATTATATAGTGCTGGGTGTTATTATACTGATGCAGATATCACTGATCCTATAACCAGCCCTCCTCTGGCTATACCCATGTGCCAGTGTCACTACTGTGTCATTATATAGTGCTGGGTGTTATTATACTGATGCAGATACCACTGATCCTATAACCAGCCCTCCTCTGGCTATACCCATGTGCCAGTGTCACTACTGTGTCATTATATAGTGCTGGGTGTTATTATACTGATGCAGATACCACTGACCCTATAACCAGCCCTCCTCTGGCTATACCCATGTGCCAGTGTCACTACTGTGTCATTATATAGTGCTGGGTGTTATTATACTGATGCAGATACCACTGATCCTATAACCAGCCCTCCTCTGGCTATACCCATGTGCCAGTGTCACTACTGTGTCATTATATAGTGCTGGGTGTTATTATACTGATGCAGATACCACTGACCCTATAACCAGCCCTCCTCTGGCTATACCCATGTGCCAGTGTCACTACTGTGTCTTTATATAGTGCTGGGTGTTATTATACTGATGCAGATACCATTGATCCTATAACCAGCCCTCCTCTGGCTATACCCATGAGCCAGTGTCACTACTGTGCATTATATAGTGCTGGGTGTTATTATACTGATGCAGATACCACTGATCTTATAACCAGCCCTCCTCTGGCTATACTCATGTGCCAGTGTCACTACTGTGTCATTATATAGTGCTGGGTGTTATTATACTGATGCAGATACCACTGATCCTATAACCAGCCCTCCTCTGGCTATACTCATGTGCCAGTGTCACTACTGTGTCATTATATAGTGCTGGGTGTTATTATACTGATGCAGATATCACTGATCCTATAACCAGCCCTCCTCTGGCTATACCCATGTGCCAGTAACACTACTGTGTCATTATATAGTGCTGGGTGTTATTATACTGATGCAGATATCACTGATCCTATAACCAGCCCTCCTCTGGCTATACCCATGTGCCAGTGTCACTACTGTGTCATTATATAGTGCTGGGTGTTATTATACTGATGCAGATACCACTGATCCTATAACCAGCCCTCCTCTGGCTATACCCATGTGCCAGTGTCACTACTGTGTCATTATATAGTGCTGGGTGTTATTATACTGATGCAGATACCACTGACCCTATAACCAGCCCTCCTCTGGCTATACCCATGTGCCAGTGTCACTACTGTGTCATTATATAGTGCTGGGTATTATTATACTGATGCAGATACCACTGATCCTATAACCAGCCCTCCTCTGGCTATACCCATGTGCCAGTGTCACTACTGTGTCATTATATAGTGCTGGGTGTTATTATACTGATGCAGATACCACTGACCCTATAACCAGCCCTCCTCTGGCTATACCCATGTGCCAGTGTCACTACTGTGTCATTATATAGCGCTGGGTGTTATTATACTGATGCAGATACCACTGATCCTATACCCAGCCCTCCTCTGGCTATACCCATGTGCCAGTGTCACTACTGTGTCATTATATAGTGCTGGGTGTTATTATACTGATGCAGATATCACTGATCCTATACCCAGCCCTCCTCTGGCTATACCCATGTGCCAGTGTCACTACTATGTCATTATATAGTGCAGGGTGTTATTATACTGATGCAGATACCACTGACCCTATAACCAACCCTCCTCTGGCTATACCCATGAGACAGTGTCACTACTGTGTCATTATATAGTGCAGGGTGTTATTATACTGATGCAGATACCACTGATCCTATAACCAGCCCTCCTCTGGTTATACCCATGAGCCAGTGTCACTACTGTGTCTTTATATAGTGCTGGGTGTTATTATACTGATGCAGATACCACTGATCCTATAACCAGCCCTCCTCTGGTTATACCCATGAGCCAGTGTCACTACTGTGTCTTTATATAGTGCTGGGTGTTATTATACTGATGCAGATACCACTGATCCTATACCCAGCCCTCCTCTGGCTATACCCATGTGCCAGTGTCACTACTGTGTCATTATATAGTGCAGGGTGTTATTATACTGATGCAGATACCACTGATCCTATAACCAGCCCTCCTCTGGCTATACCCATGAACCAGTGTCACTACTGTGTCTTTGTATAGTGCTAGGTGTTATTATACTGATGCAGATACCACTGATTCTATAACCAGCCCTCCTCTGGCTATACCCATGTGCCAGTGTCACTACTGTGTCATTATATAGTGCTGGGTGTTATTATACTGATGCAGATATCACTGATCCTATACCCAGCCCTCCTCTGGCTATACCCATGTGCCAGTGTCACTACTATGTCATTATATAGTGCAGGGTGTTATTATACTGATGCAGATACCACTGACCCTATAACCAGCCCTCCTCTGGCTATACCCATGAGCCAGTGTCACTACTGTGTCATTATATAGTGCTGGGTGTTATTATACTGATGCAGATACCACTGATCCTATACCCAGCCCTCCTCTGGCTATACCCATGAACCAGTGTCACTACTTTGTCATTATATAGTGCTGGGTGTTATTATACTGATGCAGATACCACTGATCCTATAACCAGCCTTCCTCTGGCTATACCCATGTGCCAGTGTCACTACTGTGTCATTATATAGTGCTTGGTGTTATTATACTGATGCAGATACCACTGATCCTATAACCAGCCCTCCTCTGGCTATACCCATGTGCCAGTGTCACTACTGTGTCATTATATAGTGCTGGGTGTTATTATACTGATGCAGATACCACTGAACCTATACCCAGCCCTCCTCTGGCTATACCCATGTGCCAGTGTCACTACTGTGTCATTATATAGTGCTGGGTGTTATTATACTGATGCAGATACCACTGATCCTATAACCAGCCCTCCTCAGGCTATACCCATGTGCCAGTGTCACTACTGTGTCTTTGTATAGTGCTGGGTGTTATTATACTGATGCAGATACCACTGATCCTATACCCAGCCCTCCTCTGACTATACCCATGAGCCAGTGTCACTACTGTGTCATTATATAGTGCTGGGTGTTATTATACTGATGCAGATACCACTGATCCTATAACCAGCCCTCCTCTGGCTATACCCATGTGCCAGTGTCACTACTGTGTCTTTGTATAGTGCTAGGTGTTATTATACTGATGCAGATACCACTGATCCTATACCCAGCCCTCCTCTGACTATACCCATGAGCCAGTGTCACTACTGTGTCTTTGTATAGTGCTTGGTGTTATTATACTGATGCAGATACCACTGATCCTATAACCAGCCCTCCTCTGGCTATACCCATGTGCCAGTGTCACTACTGTGTCTTTGTATAGTGCTAGGTGTTATTATACTGATGCAGATACCACTGATCCTATAACCAGCCCTCCTCTGGCTATACCCATGTGCCAGTGTCACTACTGTGTCATTATATAGTGCTGGGTATTATTATACTGATGCAGATACCATTGATCCTATAACCAGCCCTCCTCTGGCTATACCCATGAGCCAGTGTCACTACTGTGTCTTTGTATAGAGCTTGGTGTTATTATACTGATGCAGATACCACTGATCCTATAACCAGCCCTCCTCTGGCTATACCCATGAGCCAGTGTCACTACTGTATCATTATATAGTGCTTGGTGTTATTATACTGATGCAGATACCACTGATCCTATAACCAGCTCTCCTCTGGCTATACCCATAAGCCAGTGTCACTACTGTGTCATTATATAGCGCTTGGTGTTATTATACTGATGCAGATACCACTGATCCTATAACCAGCCCTCCTCTGGCTATACCCATGAGCCAGTGTCACTACTGTGTCTTTGTATAGAGCTTGGTGTTATTATACTGATGCAGATACCACTGATCCTATAACCAGCCCTCCTCTGGCTATACCCATGAACCAGTGTCACTACTGTGTCTTTGTATAGTGCTTGGTGTTATTATACTGATGCAGATAACACTGATCCTATACCCAGCCCTCCTCTGGCTATACCCATGAGCCAGTGTCACTACTGTGTCTTTGTATAGTGCTTGGTGTTATTATACTGATGCAGATACCATTGATCCTATAACCAGCCCTCCTCTGGCTATACCCATGTGCCAGTGTCACTACTGTGTCATTATATAGTGCTGGGTGGTGTTATACTGATGCAGATACCACTGATCCTATAACCAGCCCTCCTCTGGCTATACCCATGTGCCAGTGTCACTACTGTGTCATTATATAGTGCTGGGTGTTATTATACTGATGCAGATACCACTGATTCTATAACCAGCCCTCCTCAGGCTATACCAATGTGCCAGCATCACTACTGTGTCATTATATAGTGCTGGGTGTTATTATACTGATGCAGATACTGCTGATCCTATAACCAGCCCTCCTCTGGCTATACCCATGTGCCAGTGTCACTACTGTGCCATTATATAGTGCTGGGTGGTGTTATACTGATGCAGATACCACTGATCCTATAACCAGCCCCCCTCTGGCTATACCCATGAGCCAGTTTCACTACTGTGTCATTATATAGTGCTGGGTGTTATTATACTGATGCAGATACCACTGATTCTATAACCAGCCCTCCTCAGGCTATACCCATGTGCCAGCATCACTACTGTGTCATTATATAGCACTGGGTGTTATTATACTGAAGCAGATACCACTGATCCTATAACCAGCCCTTGTCTGGCTATACGCATGTGCCAGTGTCACTACTGTGTCTTTGTATAGAGCTGGGTGTTATTATACAGATGCAGGTACACATCCAGTATTTCACTCAGGCTTTATTTATTCCATAACTTATCACCTAATATCGCTAGCAGTCTCTTGACAAGCCACTAACTTTATTCACACTACTACGTATACGGACACATTGCCTATCCCTGATTGTGACTTACAGGCAGGGGAAAGTAATTTTTGATCTTTTTTTTTTTTTTTTTAAATATTCATTAAAAAGTTTGAATTTAAAGATAAGTTTGGATT
Organism: Bombina bombina; assembly: GCF_027579735.1. Lineage (NCBI taxonomy): Eukaryota > Metazoa > Chordata > Amphibia > Anura > Bombinatoridae > Bombina > Bombina bombina. The sequence goes on along the minus strand of NC_069501.1, from coordinate 1,090,918,560 downwards.
CAGGAATTTTGGATTTGAGGATTTGTACCTGTATATATTTACTTACAGTTTCACTTTACATTATAATTTTGCACATACCATAGACATTCATTTACCTTTGTGAAGATTAAAACCTGCCTGACTTTGATATGTTCACAGGAATATTTATTTGGACACGTTGTACAGTTAGACATAGGTGTGCTGCCAGAAATATAATCTTATCTTTCTTCCATAAGTAAAAATCTGTTTCATCGCTTCTTTCGCTTGCAAGCAGACAATACAAATCTAGACAATCTCAGGTCTCAAAGGAATTAAAGTACCTCAACTAAAGACAAATTCTTTGTAGGTATTACTACTGCAAACTAACTCTAACTGTGCCAAAGGTGTTTTTAACTCTTTAATTTGCAGAAAATCAGTTTCCTTTACTCAAATGTGCATCATTCCAAAAACAAAATGTGCCTTTGTTCATGTCTGAGTATGAAAAATACCATGCCACATATATTTTCTATTCTATCATGTCACTTTGACAAAGGATATTGATTGAAAATGGGAAAAATGCTGAATTGTACGAATTAATAAAATATTCAGAGATTCCAGTTGTATAATGATGTACTACACACAATAAATGAAGACATTGCAAAGAAATGATATTTAAAAAACAATTAATGCTGTCCTATAACTAGACATAAAAACACAAGTCACGCTGTAGATAGCTATTTTGATGGTCACAGTTTGAATTTCATTTTACTTTTGACAAGAAGCTATTCTTCTGATACAATTCTTGACCCGTTTAAAGCTGGCCGTGTGCCCAGTGATGCAACAGAATTAGATATTCTTATAAATTCCCATTGTAATTCCAGTTTGAACTTCAATTCACATTCTTAACTTCTTTAGTAGTGGAACATTTTAAAATCCCGACCAATTAACTCAGCATTCAATCTGTTACTGTGTTATCAACCTTAAAGGGATATTTAAACAGCAAATAAAGAATAGCCATATAATAATAACATATGTAATGAATTTTTTGAATTATATTTCTTGTTTAAACACTGAAAATATAAGTGTAAAGGTTTAGTTTCCATAAAGTACTTTAGCTCTATATAATAATGGGCATCACCATGTTTGAATTTATCTCTGTGTAAACCAGGCTGTGAGGAAACCCTTTTGGATAATCCTATGTTTCACACAGCCGTGTTAAGATAGTCTCTTGAATTGCTTGTGTTATATCTGTCCCTAATTGTACTTAGCAGGAAAGACAGATAAGGGAAAGGAGTTAAAACATGGCAGCGCCCATTACTTTATAGAAACTAAATAGAATTTAGAAAACAATTTTTAGTGTTAAATTACAGGAATGGGGAGGGCAAAATAAATAATGAAAATAAAAAGTTTTTTTAACTAAACATAATGAAACATTTTATATTACAATTTCAGTTCTAATTAATTTTAGCACTACTACGAGTTCTGCCGTGTTTAACTGCTGAAATACTATGCACGTATAAAAAAATCTTTTTTATACCCCTCTAAATTTCAAAAATACTATGATGTGATTAATAGTACAATGGTATCTTTTTAGATTAAGTGGTGAATTCTTATGACCCTAGACCATTATTTACTGCCTGTCAACCAAATATTCATGTCATGCATGAGCACGCTCTCAAAAATATGTGGAAAATACTCTGAAGACCTATTCTGTTTTGTACAAATATCTGGTATAAAAATAATTCAACATACATCATTTAATCCAAATAAAGCTATTGCCTTGCATAAAGGGACAGTTTACCAGAAACACAAGCTGGGTTAGTTTTCAAGATGAAATGCTTTTTATATACTATTATAGCAACTGTTAAACAAATTCATAGGTTACACGATACTGAGGTAGTTATTTGCTATTGCCTGGTGCTTTATGATATTTTTTTGTTCAGTAATGGGCAAAATAATTGCTCGATCCTTGTGTTGTAAAGCACTAATGCAGTGCACTGTGCCACACATTAGAATATACCGCTACACTATTTATACTATGCCACACATAGGTGTTTGGAGTATATATATATATATATATATATATATATATATATATATATATATAACATAATTTATGCTTACCTGATAAATTCCTTTCTCCTGTAGTGTAGTCAGTCCACGGGTCATCATTACTTATGGGATATTAACTCCTCCCCAACAGGAAGTGCAAGAGGATCACCCAAGCAGAGCTGCTATATAGCTCCTCCCCTCTACGTCACACCCAGTCATTCGACCGAAAACCAAACGAGAAAGGAGAAACTATAGGGTGCAGTGGTGACTGGAGTATAATTAAAAAATTTAGACCTGCCTTAAAAAACAGGGCGGGCCGTGGACTGACTACACTACAGGAGAAAGGAATTTATCAGGTAAGCATAAATTATGTTTTCTCCTGTTAAGTGTAGTCAGTCCACGGGTCATCATTACTTATGGGATACCAATACCAAAGCTAAGTACAGGGATGACGGGAGGGACAGGCAGGATCTCTATACGGAAGGAACCACTGCCTGAAGAACCTTTCTCCCAAAAACAGCCTCCGAAGAAGCAAAAGTGTCAAATTTGTAAAATTTGGAAAAAGTATGAAGAGAAGACCAAGTTGCAGCCTTGCAAATCTGTTCAACAGAGGCCTCATTCTTAAAGGCCCAAGTGGAAGCCACAGCTCTAGTAGAATGAGCTGTAATCCTTTCAGGAGGTTGCTGTCCAGCAGTCTCATAGGCTAAGCGTATCATGCTACGAAGCCAAAAGGATAGAGAGGTAGCAGATGCTTTTGACCTCTCCTCTGTCCAGAATAAACGACAAACAGGGAAGAAGTTTGTCGAAAATCTTTAGTTGCCTGTAAATAAAATTTCAGGGCACGGACTACATCTAGATTGTGCAGAAGTCGTTCCTTCTTTGAAGAAGGGTTAGGACACAATGATGGAACAACAATCTCTTGATTGATATTCTTGTTAGTGACTACCTTAGGTAAGAACCCAGGTTTAGTACGTAGAACTACCTTATCTGAATGAAAAATCAGATACGGAGAATCACAATGTAAGGCTGATAATTCAGAGACTCTACGAGCCGAGGAAATAGCCATTAAAAACAGAACTTTCCAAGATAACAGCTTGATATCAATGGAGTGAAGGGGTTCAAACGGAACACCCTGTAAAACGTTAAGAACTAAGTTTAAGCTCCACGGCGGAGCAACAGATTTAAACACAGGCTTAATCCTGGCCAAAGCCTGACAAAAAGCCTGAACGACTGGGACTTCTGACAGACGCTTGTGTAAAAGGATGGACAGAGCTGAGATCTGTCCCTTTAACGAACTAGCAGATAAACCCTGTTCTAAACCTTCTTGTAGAAAAGACAATATCCTAAGAATCCTAACCTTACTCCATGAGTAACCCTTGGATTCGCACCAGTGTAAGTATTTACGCCATATCTTATGGTAAATTTTCCTGGTAACAGGTTTCCTAGCCTGTATTAAGGTATCAATTACTGGCTCCGAAAATCCACGCTTTGATAAAATTAAGCGTTCAATTTCCATGCAGTCAGCTTCAGAGAAATTAGATTTTGATGTTTGAAAGGACCCTGAATTAGAAGGTCCTGTCTCAGAGGCAGAGACCAAGGTGGACAGGATGACATGTCCACTAGATCTGCATACCAGGTCCTGCGTGGCCACGCAGGCGCTATTAGAATCACTGATGCTTTCTCCTGTTTGATCCTAGCAATCAAACGAGGAAGCATCGGGAAGGGTGGAAACACATAAGCCATCCTGAAGGTCCAAGGTGCTGTCAAGGCATCTATCAGGACCGCTCCCGGGTCCCTGGACCTGGACCCGTAATGAGGAAGCTTGGCGTTCCGGCGAGACGCCATGAGATCCATATCTGGTTTGCCCCAACGTCGAAGTATTTGGGCAAAGACCTCCGGATGAAGTTCCCACTCCCCCGGATGAAAAGTCTGGCGACTTAGGAAATCCGCCTCCCAGTTGTCCACTCCTGGGATGTGGATCGCTGACAGGTGGCAAGAGTGAGACTCTGCCCAGCGAATTATCTTTGATACTTCCATCATCGCTAAGGAACTTCTTGTCCCTCCCTGATGGTTGATGTAAGCCACAGTCGTGATGTTGTCCGACTGAAACCTGATAAACCTCAGAGTTGCTAACTGAGGCCAAGCCAGAAGGGCATTGAGAACTGCTCTCAATTCCAGAATGTTTATTGGAAGGAGACTCTCCTCTTGAGTCCATGATCCCTGAGCCTTCAGGGAATTCCAGACAGCGCCCCAACCTAGAAGGCTGGCGTCTGTAGTTACAATTGTCCAGTCTGGCCTGCTGAAGGGCATCCCCCTGGACAGATGTGGCCGAGAAAGCCACCATAGAAGAGAATCTCTGGTCTCCTGATCCAGATTCAGCGTAGGGGACAAATCTGAGTAATCCCCATTCCACTGACTTAGCATGCACAATTGCAGCGGTCTGAGGTGCAGGCGTGCAAAAGGAACTATGTCCATTGCCGCTACCATTAAGCCGATTACCTCCATGCATTGAGCCACTGACGGGTGTTGAATGGAATGAAGGGCACGGCAAGCATTTAGAAGCTTTGTTAACCTGTCCTCTGTCAGGTAAATTTTCATTTCTACAGAATCTATAAGAGTCCCCAAGAAGGGAACTCTTGTGAGTGGTAAGAGAGAACTCTTCTCCTCGTTTACTTTCCACCCATGTGATCTTAGAAATGCCAGTACTAACTCTGTATGAGACTTGGCAGTTTGAAAGCTTGACGCTTGAATCAGAATTTCGTCTAGGTACGGAGCTACCGAAATTCCTCGCGGTCTTAGTACCGCCAGAAGAGAGCCCAGAACCTTTGTAAAGATTCTTGGAGCCGTAGCCAACCCGAAGGGAAGAGCTACAAACTGGTAATGCTTGTCTAGGAAGGCAAACCTTAGATACCGGTAATGTTCTCTGTGAATCGGTATGTGAAGGTAAGCATCCTTTAAATCCACTGTGGTCATGTACTGACCTCTTTGGATCATGGGTAAGATTGTCCGAATAGTTTCCATCTTGAATGATGGAACTCTTAGGAATTTGTTTAGGATCTTTAAATCCAATATTGGTCTGAAGGTTCCCTCTTTTTTGGGAACCACAAACAGATTTGAGTAAAACCCTTGTCCGTGTTCCGACCGCGGAACTGGATGGATCACTCCCATTAGTAAAAGGTCTTGTACACAGCGTAGAAACACCTCTTTCTTTATCTGGTTTGTTGACAACCTTGAAAGGTGAAATCTCCCATGTGGAGGAGAAGCTTTGAAGTCCAGAAGATATCCCTGAGATATGATCTCCAACGCCCAGGGATCCTGGACATCTCTTGCCCAAGCCTGGGCGAAGAGAGAGAGTCTGCCCCCCACTAGATCCGTTACCGGATCGGGGGCCCTCACTTCATGCTGTCTTAGGGGCAGCAGCAGGCTTTCTGGCCTGCTTGCCCTTGTTCCAGGCCTGGTTAGGTTTCCAGCCTTGTCTGTAGCGAGCAACAGCTCCTTCCTGTTTTGGAGCAGAGGAAGTTGAAGCTGCTCCTGCCTTGAAATTACGAAAGGCACGAAAATTAGACTGTCTAGCCCTGGGTTTGGCTCTGTCTTGAGGCAGGGCATGGCCTTTACCCCCCGTAATATCAGCGATAATTTCTTTCAAACCGGGCCCGAATAAAGTCTGCCCCTTGAAAGGTATGTTAAGTAGTTTCGATTTAGAAGTTACATCAGCTGACCAGGATTTTAGCCACAGCGCTCTGCGTGCCTGAATGGCGAATCCGGAATTCTTAGCCGTAAGTTTAGTTAAATGTACTACGGCATCAGAAATAAATTAATTAGCTAGCTTAAGGGTTTTAAGCTTAAGTGAAATCTCATCTAATGTCGCTGAGTCAAGGGTCTCTTCCAGAGACTCAAACCAAAATGCTGCCGTAGCCGTGACAGGCGCAATGCATGCAAGGGGTTGTAATATAAAACCTTGTTGAACAAACATTTTCTTAAGGTAACCCTCTAACTTTTTATCCATTGGATCTGAAAAGGCACAGCTATCCTCCACCGGGATAGTGGTACGCTTAGCTAAAGTAGAAACTGCTCCCTCCACCTTAGGGACCGTTTGCCATAAGTCCCGTGTGGTGGCGTCTATTGGAAACATTTTTCTGAATATAGGAGGGGGTGAGAAAGGCACACCGGGTCTGTCCCACTCCTTAGTAATAATTTCAGTAAGTCTCTTAGGTATAGGAAAAACGTCAGTACTCGTCGTTACCGCAAAATATTTATCCAACCTACACATTTTCTCTGGGATTGCAACTGTGTTACAATCATTCAGAGCCGCTAACACCTCCCCTAGCAATACACGGAGGTTTTCCAGCTTAAACTTAAAATTTGAAATGTCTGAATCCAATTTATTTGGATCAGATCCGTCACCCGCAGAATGAAGCTCTCCGTCCTCATGCTCTGCAAATTGTGACGCAGTATCAGACATGGCCCTAGCATTATCAGTATACTCTGTTCTCATCCCAGAGTGATCTCGTTTACCTCTAAGTTCTGGCAATTTAGACAAAACTTCAGTCATAACATTAGCCATGTCTTGTAAAGTGATTTGTAATGGCCGCCCTGATGTAACTTGGCGTTACAATATCACGCACCTCCTGAGCGGGAGATGCAGGTACTGACACGTGAGGCAAGTTAGTCGGCATAACTTCCCCCTCGTTGTCTGGTGAATGTTGCTTAACATGTACAGATTGACTTTTATTTAAAGTAGCATCAATGCAATTAGTACATAAATTTCTATTGGGCTCCACCTTGGCTTTTGAACATATTGCACAAAGAGTTTCCTCTGTGTCAGACATGTTTAAACAAACTAGCAATTAGACTAGCAAGCTTGGAAATACTTTTCAACTAAATTTACAAGCAATATGTAAAAACGTTATTGTGCCTTTAAGAAGCACACAAAAAAACTGACACAGTTGAATAAAAATGAACCGGATTAGTTATATAAACCAAATTTAGCAAAGGATTGCACACATTAGCAATGGATGATTAACCCTTAATATCAGAAAAAAACGTATAACAATTGACAATATAAGCGTTTTTATCACAGTCAAGCACAGTCTCACAGGTCTGCTGTGAGTGATTACCTCCCTCAAAACTAGTTTTGAAGACCCCTGAGCTCTGTGGAGACGTCCTGGATCATGCAGGGAGAAAAAGACAGACTGTGACTGAATTTCTGATGCGTAGTAAAAGCGCCAAAATAGGCCCCTCCCACTCACACTACAACAGTGAGGGAAGCTCAGTAAACTGTTTTAATTTAAAACAAACGACAGCCATGTGGAAAATAAAGCCCAAAACAATTTTCACCAAGTACCTCAGATAATTAAACGATTTAACATGCCAGTAAACGTTTAAAATCTAATATATGAAATGTCATTAAAAAGCCTGCTGCTAGTCGCTCACACTGCAAGTTAGGCTAAAAGTTATATGCAAACAGTATTTTCCCAGTGAAGTGCCATTCCCCAGAAATACTTAAGTGTAAACATATATACATGTCAGCCTGATACCAGTTGCTACTACTGCATTTAAGGCTGTACTTACATTATATCGGTATTAGCAGTATTTTCAAAGTCAATTCCATTCCTTAGAAAATAATATACTGCAACATACCTCTTTGCAGGTGAACCTGCCCGCTGTCCCCTGATCTGAAGTTACCTTACTCCTCAGAATGGCCGAGAACAGCAAACGGATCTTAGTTACGTCCGCTAAGATCATATACAAAAACTCAGGTAGATTCTTCTTCAAATTCTGCCTGAGAAGGAAACAACACACTCCGGTGTCGTTTAAAATAACAAACTTTTGATTGAAGATATAAAAAACTAAGTTTAATCACCACAGTCCTCTCACACATCCTATCTATTAGTTGGGTGCAAGAGAATGACTGGGTGTGACGTAGAGGGGAGGAGCTATATAGCAGCTCTGCTTGGGTGATCCTCTTGCACTTCCTGTTGGGGAGGAGTTAATATCCCATAAGTAATGATGACCCGTGGACTGACTACACTTAACAGGAGAAATATATATATATATATATATATATATATATATATATATATATATATATATATATATATATTGGGTACTAAGGATGACATAGTGTAGACCACTGATTTTTTTTTTTTTTTTTAAAGGACAATTTCCAACGTTCGTTCCTATTGTGTTTTAATAAAGAGGGATTGAAGCTCTATGCTCATTATATCATTGTATACATTGTTGGTAATGGTAATAGATGCATATATCTAAATCTAGTTATCTATATGTATATCTATCCATCTATATGTCTGTCTATCTATCATCTATTTATCTATCTATCCATATATACGTCTATCTATCATCTATTTATCTATCTATCTATCTATCCATCTATATGTCTATCTATCTATCCACCCATCTACATGTATATCTATCCATTGATATGTCTATCTATCTATCAATCCATCTATCTATATTTCACACATCTATCTATCTTATATATTATATATACACACATATATATTCTTCACCAAAGCCACCGTGATGATTAATCCCATGGCTGTGTTATTCAATGCTCCTGTAATTTAACTCTGAAAATGGTTTAGCATAGGTTTGACCTTATCTATCTTTCCTGCTGAGGACAGATAAAGGGGCATTATACACTCATTTTGTCTTTGCATAAAGGTTTTGTAGATCTATTTATATAGCCCATAAAGTTTTTTTTTGTTTTTTGTTTTTTTTTAAATGTATAGTTTTGCTTATTTTTAAATAACATTGCTCTGATTTTCAGACTCCTAACCAAGCTCCAAAGTTTTATGTGAATACCGTCAGCTACCTTCTCCAGCTTGCTCCTGTTTGTGTAAAGGGTCTTTTCATATGCAAAAGAAGGGGGAGCGGGGGAGTGTCTGCAATTTCCCACTTGCAGTGGGCTTTCCAGCTGCCTTTTCAACAGAGCTAAACTGAGAGCTTCTAAGTAAGTTTTTAAACAGTTTTATATTGGATTTTTATATCAGTATCTGTGCATCCTATTCTTTATAGTAGTGTCTATTACATGCAGTTATATGAAAATGAGTGCATACTGTCCCTTTAAGGACAGATATAAAACAAGCAATAAAATATACTGTACAAACAAGGCTGTAAGGTTTCTACACAACCTTGTTTGCACCAACAAAATAAATACCTTTCCTTTACATTTATATTTTCAATCTTTAAACATCTAATCTAACTATAAAAACCTACATATTATTCTAAGGCTTTTCTTTGCTTTGAATTCATCAGTAGGTCTAGCTTGTATATACCCCTTTAATAGGTTCCCCTTAGCTGAGTCGGTTTCTGGAGAATGCTATTTTGGCAGTATAGCAGTATAAGTAACATTTTAAGATTTACTTAAAGGGACATAAAAGTAAAAAAAAAAAACTTTAATCGTTTAGATTGAGCATGCAATTTTAAGAGACTTAATTTTACTTTTATAAATAAAATGTATGCTATTCTCTTGGTATCATTTTCTAAATTTACATCTATGTAGGAGCAGCAATGCACTATTGCAGGGCCAACCTTAGCATTTGCGGGGCCCTGGGTAAGATACATTTGAGGGGTGACTCACCATAGTGGCCTTATTTCCCTCCCATGTATGCGCTGCCTTTGTATGGCCAACCCCTGTGCCAACATTCAGTGATACTTATATAAAGAGTAACACAAAATATTAGACCTCCTGATACCATAAACCCTTCTCATAAACTAAAAACATCATCTCATAACCTCACAGCTGTGAGGGGCTCCCTATTGTGGGGCCCCCAGAAGAGCAGGGCCCTGAGTGGGTTCCCGTCTAGTCCTGCCTAAAGGGCAGACCTGTACTATTGGGAGCTACCTAACAATCATTGGCTCATATGTGTTTAGCTAGCTCCCAGTAGAGCGTTTCTGTTTTGGAGCTGATTTTTAACTAGGAGTTAAACACATAGTTATATACAAGCAGCAGTGTAGTCATAAAACTAAAAACTGTAAGAAAGAAAACAGCACACGTGCATCCTCCCCCTGACCTTAATATGTTATCTAACACTAACGATTTTTCCCAGAGGGTTTTCAAATTAAATACGTTACACTTTTTTTCATTGTGCTCCTTTCAACTCCAGCAGACAAGAAGTTTATTTTTCTCATTTGTCATCATTTGGATATTAAATATCACATATAAGTAATATAATCTCACTATACCGTTGACATTTTTTTTTTCTGTTTTTATTTCACTATTTATTTTGTCATTGTACATAACTACTTTATCAGATAAACACATAAATACAATACTGTCATAAAAGGAAAAAAAAAGAAAAATGTGTTTGCTTAATCTATTCGTATTCAGAGCAAAGTAACATTAGGTCAGTACAGACTTGTCAGGAAACAAAAGGAGGTGATATGGTTTCTTTACATTGAAGATATGTTCTTTCAACATTAGTTTAAAAAAAATGTTTTAAGGTACTTGGGGCAAATTTGGGGTGGATCTGAGAAAAACTGTTAAAAGACACGCACCCTGCTGACTACTTAAAGGGACATAAAACAAGTTGGGATAGAGACCAAATATAATAATACGTACTTTAATTACTTTACCTGCAAATTTATACTGCAGTGCCTCGCCAACGCTATTAACCCTTTCTTTTTAGTTTCTGAATTGTAAAGCAATAACCCCGCACATTTCCTTCAATGGCTGTATCTATATCTATTGTTGCTTTGGTAGAATGCAAAAGTGCATAGGGATTATCTGCTGGAGCTTGCCTAGAAGCTGTGAACTCAGTTGAAATACAATGCCTGTGTCTAAACACTGATAAGAGGGGTGGAGTTAGCTGCTCCAGGCAGCTTAGCTATGTATTTAATTTTGCTTATTTTTGAAAATTATTTAAAAATACTTGCTAGCAATTTTTAAACAATTTTTTTATGCAAACTATGTTTTAATTAATTAGCCCTTTTAGGATATGCACAGATCTCAACCTGTTTTATGTCCCTTCAAAGGGACATAATACTCATATGCTAAATCACTTGAAAGTGATGCAGTATAACTGTACAAAGCTGACAGGAAAATATCACCTGAACAGATGTAAAAAAGGAAGATATTTTACATCACAATTTCCTCATCTCACCAAAGTTATCTTTCAGTTACTGCCCAGCTGCAGGTTAAAAAAAAAAAAAGGAAAAAAAAAAGGGAAGAAATGAATAGCAGCAGAAACACAACAGAAATGTCTTGTAATTAAAAGAGGCCGAATTATCAAGCGGCGGACATGGTTCGCTGTGGCAAATCATGTCTGCCCGACATGGCTAAATGCCGACAGCAGGCGGTATTAATCATCCCGATTGTATCTGATCCGACTGTTGCTTCTTAACTTAAAGGGATAGGGAGAGTCAAAATTAAACTTGCATGATTCAGATAGAGTTTGTCATTTTAGGACACTTTTAAATTCACTTCTATTTTCAAATGTGCTTCATTCTCTTAGTATCCCTTGTTAAAAAATGAATATGCACATATCATACACTAGTGGGAGCTGCTGCTAATTGGTGCCTGCACACATTTGTCTCTTGTGATTGGCTAAATAGATATTTTCAGCTTCCTGTCAGTAGTGCAATGTTGTTCCTTCAGCAATGGATAACAAGAGAATTAAGAAAATTTTATAATAGAATTAAATTAGAAAGTTGTTTAAAATTGTATGTTCTATCTGAATCATAAAAGAAAATGTTGGGGTTTACTATCCCTTTAAGTTTTCAGCGAGCCGGAAACTTTGGGGGTAGATTGCAGCATCTGCTGCTTAATAAATCTACCCCAAGGTGTTTACTGTCCCTTTAAACTCTTCAAATTATTTTCCCCCAAACCTTATGACTATAAAAACCCACAATCCCTCACAGAGTCGTTGAAATCCTCAGTAAAGTGTATTCGCATCTGCCCTACAGAACAACGGACCCCATCCGTGACACTCCGTAAAATTACTGCTAACATCTGGCTGGTGTCTGTAAATTCTTTTAAAGACACTTTTTTTTATTTTATTGATGGCAGCAATAACAAACAAAAAAATAATCAGATTTTTATTACATTTTAGTTAAATGGCTCCAAAGTTAGTTAACCACAATGAAGAAATATCCTCATCCTCGCCTAAAGATTGTGTGTCACTGAAAAATGACAAGCATTGTTACTGATGTGCAGGTTAGCAGAGTAGCACTATTTAGTGACCTTAAAGGGACATTAAACACTAAATACATTTTATAAGCATAGTATTGAGGTTATTCCTCGCCTCCCTCTAATCATGGGTGCTGCCATGTTAAAAGTTAACTTTCAGTACATTCCAGGGCTGACTTGTTTTCACATGTGCAGCAACTCTCCTTCAGATACTTACAGTGTAAGCTACGTTCCAAAATGGCAGCACCCATGATTAGAGGAAGGTGCATGAAATGTGTTTAGAGTCTCTTTAATAAAGTGAACACTTTGAGGTTTTGAAATAAAATGCTTAATTATGCACAGTAAGATAACATTACACTATAGATATTAATTTTTGTGCCCCTTTCCCTGTAATTTAATTCTGAAATATTTGGATTTTCCAGTCCTGAAAACTGAAAGAGCACATGCAGGCCTCACAAGTCTATCCGTGTCACATATCAGTCCTCATTTGCAGTTTGTTGTCTTATCATTTCTGGTGAAGCCAAACAACAGATATTTTGTTAACACAGTGATAGTGGCAAGCCCTGTCTTCTCCAGACAGAACCTCTGATTGGCTCTTTTAAATAAGGAAAGTGGTGGGTGGAGTTTGACCATTATAAAACATTTGCAGCAAGCAAGGTGTTAATCTATTCTAATAACATTCAGACTCTGCTGTTATGTTGATTTATTGGGACACCAAAGAATAATGTGAGCATGATAAATTGTTTAAAGGGACATTCCAGCCAAAATTGGAATCCACATGGATGCATTTCATTTTTGAATAGAATAATTTTTGTAATATACATGTATTAGCAAAAATGCTTCACTAGCATTTTAAACACAGCACTTGTTCAGAGAGCCTAAGGTGCTATTATCATCTGACTCAATATGTTAATTGATGACATGATATAAGCCCCATTTGAGCAGCTGCAGTATTTAAAATGCTGGTGCCCTGAGAATATCTAGCTATGCTTCACATGCACGTGCAGGGAAAAATGCTAACACTAAAACAGTGATAACTTTTACTAGAAGCATTTTTGCTAATACATGTATATTGCAAATATGTTTCTATACAAAGATGTAATTCATCTAAGTGCATTTAATTTTTTACCGGAATATTCCTTTAAGTAATTATGCAAAAATACTGTATGAATACCTTTTAAAAAGGGAAAGAATTAAAATGACACATTGCAGGTATTTTGTGACACAGAAGAAAGGTTACTATAGTTTACTAGTCAAGATAGAAATGCACAAGTCTAGACCAGAGGCTATATATATTTTTCCACTCTCCACCCTTCATTCGTGACTGGGTGCTTTGGGACTAAATAAGGGGAGACCTGCATTTACAGGACATTACTGGTATTTTATAATTTGGGGACACTGTATCTATAGCGCTGTATTTCCTCTGTGTTCTCTCTGTCTCTCCCTCTCTCTCTCTCTCTCTATATATATATATATATATATATACAGTATATATATATATATATCACACACATACAGAGCTGCAACAACTAATCGATAATACTCGATTATGAAAATAGTTGTCAACGAATCTCATAATCGATTAGTTGGTTTGCAATTAGTTGATCTTAGCCCAGCACCAGCTGCTTCACTCTGATGAACTCTTGCACATGGTATTGTGTTTTATGGCTATGTCCTTATCCTAAAGGACGTCTATAGATGTTTAGTTTTCACTTTTTCAAGACTCTATAAGTTTACAACTACTCCTGGCTTATGTGCAACCCAGAAAAAAATAGTAGTCATCATTAATTGTAATATGTAACAAATTCAACCTCTATTAGTATATATCTGTTATTTTAAGAGTGGACTAGATATACAGTATCTCACAAAAGTGAGTACACCCCTCACATTTTTGCTACGATGTAAAGTAGTGAGTACAGCCTGTATAACAGTGTAAATTTGCTGTCCCCTCAAAATAACTCAACACACAACCATTAATGTCAAAACTGTTGGCAACAAAAGTGAGTACACCCCTAAGTGTAAATGTCCAAATTGGACCCAAAGTGTCAATATTTTGTGTGGCCACCATTATTTTCCAGCACTGCCTTAACCCTTTTGGGCATGGAGTTCACCAGAGCTTCACAGGTTACCACTGAAGTCCTCTTCCACTTCTCCATGACGACATCACGGAGCTGGTGGATGTTAGAGGCCTTGCGCTCCCCCACCTTCCGTTTGAGGATGCCCCACAGATGCTCAATAGGGTTTAGGTCTGGAGACATGCTTGGCCAGTCCATCACCTTTACCCTCAGCTTCTTTAGCAAGGCAGTGGTCATCTTGGAGGTGTGTTTGGGGTCGTTATCATGTTGGAATACTGCCCTGCGGCCCAGTCTCCGAAGGGAGGGGATCATGCTCTGCTTCAGTATGTCACAGTACATGTTGGCATTCATGGTTCCCTCAATGAACTGTAGCTCCCCAGTGCTGGCAGCACTCATGCAGGCCCAGACCATGACACTTCCACCACCATGCTTGACTGTAGGCAAGACACACTTGTCTTTGTACTCCTCACCTGGTTGCCACCACACACGCTTGACACCATCTGAGCCAAATAAGTTTATCTTGGTCTCATCAAACCACAGGAAATGGTCCCAGTAATCCATGTCCTTAGTCTGCTTGTCTTCAGTAAACTGTTTGCAGGCTTTCTTGTGCATCATCTTTAGAAGAGGCTTCCTTCTGGGACGAAAGCCATGCAGACTAATTTGATGCAGTGTGCGGTGTATGGTCTGAGCACTGACAGACTGACCCCCCACCCCTTCAGCCTCTGCAGCAATGCTGGCAGCACTCATACATCTATTTCCCAAAAACAACCTCTGGATATGACCCCGAGCATGTGCACTCAACTTCTTTGGTCGACCATGGCGAGGCCTATTCTGAGTGGAACCTGTCCTGTGAAACCACTGTATCGTCTTGCCCACCAGGCTGCAGCTCAGTTTCAGGGTCCTGGCAATCTTCTTTAGCCTAGGCCATCTTTATGTAGAGCAACAATTCTTTTTTTCAGATCCTCAGAGAGTTCTTTGCTATGAGGTGCCATATTGAACTTCCAGTGACCAGTATAAGAGAGTGTGAGAGCAATAACACCATATTTAACACACCTGCTCCCCATTCACACCTGAGACCTTTTAACACTAACAAGTCACATGACACTGGCGAGGGAAAATGGCTAATTCAGCCCAATTTGGACATTTCCACTTAAGGGTGTACTCACTTTTGTTGCCAACGGTTTAGACATGAATTTCTGTGTGTTAAGTTATTTTGAGGGGACAGCAAATTTAAACTGTTATACAGGCTGTATACTCACTAATTTACATTGTAGCAAAGTGTCATTTCTTCAGTGTTATCACATGAAAAGATATAATAAAATATTTACAAAAATGTGAGGAGTGTACTCACTTTTGTGAGATACTGTGTGTGTATGTATATATATATATATATATACACACCAAATATTTCTCAGACTGTCCAGACCCAAAGACAGCCAAGAACACTTTAAAAGCTAAAAATGCTGAACCTTTATGTTTATAATAAAGGTCCTGAACAGAGTTTTAGTTTGGAATTAATGTGCTACACATCTATTTTGCTTCTGGTAAACAGTATTTGGAGCCTGATGTTTTCCATAACAAGTCCACAAAATTATTAAACAGGCATAATGGCTAAAATTGAATTGGGCATTAATGCATTACAGTTTTGAATGAAAATATTTTTACAATCTATTTTTATGAGCAAAACCACTTCTAGTAAAGGCAATTGCTGTTTAAAAAAACATACATATATATTTTGTGCCCACCCATGCACTAGCATTCAAACACCATGTGTGATCTGACAGTCAGCGGTGGTTAATATGATGTACATTAAAGTGATTGTAAAGTTTAAGGAATTAGTGCCCAGTATCTAAAAATACTCTTAATAACTGGGTCACTTTAATTCATTGAACTTTACAAACACGAGCTGGACGCCAATGGGGGCACACAACGAATTGAGGAAGCTGGATTAGTCATCGATCTGCAAAATACAGTCAGAGATGCAGGCGGAGGATCGGCGGCCTGTTTACCGAAACGAAAAGGTAAGTATTTTTTTATTTTTTTTAAACGTGTTTGTAAAGTTTAATGAATTAAAGTGCCCCTATTTTTAAGAGTATTTTTAGATACTGGGCACTAATTCCTTAAACTTTACAATCACTTTAAGTTTGAATTAGAGTGAAACGGGAATGCACAGCATATTTAAGTATGCGTCTGAAAGAGTACCAGCTTTTACAAGAAGCTTTTTTGCTAATGCAAGTATATTACAAAAATGTATCAATTAAAACTGAAATTCAATCATTTCAATTTATGTACCTTTAACAAATAACTAAAAAAAAAAAAATACAAAATGTTGGAAAGATATATTCAAAAAAATGATTATATTAAAACAAAACTATTTATATATTCCCTTTGCATGAAAATATCATTGTACATTTTTAGTAATTATTTGTATCCCGGTGAATAGTTTCACAAATGAAAATAATTACATTTCATTCATGCCCTACAAAGCCATGAGCGTTCTAATACACAGTGCAAAGTCACACTAATTAGAAATGATGTGTTCATTTTCTATTTTCCTTTTGACAGTAAATTACAAGCTCAAAGAGACTTTTATATCCAGTGTCCCGAGCAGCAATGACATTGTAACACATATGACAAAGACCTCTACATTTCTTTTTGAAAATGTCAAGAAATGATATTTGAACGCCCTCATTATAGTCGAAGATAACATTACACAAAATT
The DNA here is from genome assembly GCF_027579735.1 of Bombina bombina. Lineage (NCBI taxonomy): Eukaryota > Metazoa > Chordata > Amphibia > Anura > Bombinatoridae > Bombina > Bombina bombina. Next base: position 1,090,901,604 of record NC_069501.1, on the reverse strand, counting down.
GAACAGGTAAATGTAGGTGCTAAGAGGAGAATTTACAAGCTGCATTAAAGTATGTGGTTTGTTTCAGTTCTGTTTATAAATAAAGTTTAAACATGAGAGGCATAATGACCTACAGCTATAGATACGTGCGAGATTGCTGAGGGTCTCATTGTATAGGTGAACGCATGTTCAAAATTCATTAAAAGGGACAGTAAAGTCCAAATTTAACTTTGATGATTCAGATAGGGCATGTCATTTTAAACAACTTTCCAATTTAATTTAATTATCAAATTGTATTTCTTCTCTTAGTATTCTTAGTTGAAAGAAACCTAAGTAGGCTCATATGCTAATTTCTAAGCCCTTGAAGGCCGCCTCTTTTCTGAATGCATTTGCCAGTTTTTAACAGCTAGAGGATGTTAGTTCAGCTGTGCCATATAGATACCATTGTGCTCATGCCCGTGGAGTTATTTAAGAATCGGCACTAAATGACTGAAATGCAAGTCTTTCAAAAGATCTGAGATAAGGAAGCAGTCAGCAGAAGCTTAGATAAAAGGTAATTACAGAGGTAAAAAGTATATTAATATAACAGTGTTGGTTGTGCAAAACTGGGGGATGATGAATAAAGGGATTATCTATCTTTTTAAACAATAACATTAAATGTTTTCTACCGTTAACATTAACATGTATAGTTGTGTAAGGAGCCCAATACATGATATCTTGCACATCAAATGAGAACTGCTAGTAATTCAGTAAGACAATAATTATAAATGCAGAACTTTGGAAATATACATGTAAAATTGTTTCTGTAAATGTGATTTAGAATATTCATGACTTTTGTTATTGGAAACTGGATAGAACTAAAGGAGTCTTCAGGGGCTGGCCGTGGGTATTCTGGGGCATTTTAGAGGCGTGGCCAGATAGTTTTACTGATACCTCAGCCTAACATGCAGTATTCATTAAGATTCTACTGCCCTTGTGAATTATTTCATCTTACGGCCGTATCTCGCTATTTCAAATGTAATTAAGTTGTCTCCTTTTTAATTTTATTTCTCTTGAACTGTTTTCAAGTTTTCTTTGTTTTTTTTTGCATATACTAGAGTGGGCTTATTTATAGAGTATTTTTTTTTTATTTCTTTGTTCTGTAAGATTCTGAAGGTGTTGTTGTGCTGCAGGCAATCTTCACGGTATAACTCATAATGTGGTGAGATTTTTCTACCAGATATTAATGTCACAAAAGGGTTTTATTGAATCTAGACCAATGACAACTACTAAAAAGGTTAAAACGTCAAAGGGTTTTAAAGAAAAAATAATGCATCGCCTGATACGTACTGATGTGAAACAGTTTATACAGTCAGAGGCATAACTAGAAACCACAGGGCCCAGGTGCAAGACTCTAAGAAGCCCCCCCCCCCCCCAAAAAAAAAGAAGTGAATTTGATACATATCTTTTTCTTTTTTCATTTAACACAGAAAAAAAAAATGTGAATCAGATTACATGTCTGCAAAAGGAGGTACCCTGTGCCCACAGTCTGTGAGATGGTCTGTATATAGTGACACTGTTTAACCCCCTCAGTACTGTATATAGTGAGTCAGTGACACAGTCTGTAATCTGCCGGTGAGATGGCTGGCTTGACCCTACCCGCCCCAGTACTTTATAAAGTGACCACAGTAGTCTGTGACATAGTCCAGCCCCCCATACTGTATAGTGATACTTTTTACCCCCTCCCCCCATGCTGTAGTAACAAGGTCTGTAATCACACTCACACAATATCAGTGCAGGCAGTGGCAGGTCAACGTTTTTTATTAAAAAAAAATCTTTTTTTTTTTTTAAGCTGGGCCAGTCGCAATTTCGACCTTTGCACCACCTGTATACAGTACTTGCTTGTTGTAAAAAACAGATTACATATGATGAACATACACTGGGAAAACATACCCTTTTGTAACAAATATATGCAAAGAGTTTGTATTTTACTTTACCCTTTTGTAACAAATATATGCAAAGAGTTTGTATTTTACTTTACTGATGCAGTATATACTATGGAAATTAATTTAAAGAGAAACAAAACTGAGTTGTTTTAAAAGAACATGAAACCCATTTTTTTTCCTTTCAGGAATCAGAATTTTTAACAACTTTCCAATTTACTTCTATTATCAAATTTGCTTTATTCCCTTTGTTGATTGAGCAGTAATGCACTACTGAGAGCTAGCTGAACAATATAGTCAGCCAATCACAGTAGACAAAAGTATGCAGCCACCAATCACCAGTTAGCGCCCACTAGTGTAGGATATGTAAAAAAAAATTTCAACAATGGATACCAAGCGAACAAAATACTTCTGAAAATAGAAGTGAATTTAAAAGGGTCTTTAAATTACATGCTCTATCAGAATCATGCAAGTTTAGTTTTGACTTTTCAATTTCTTAAAATACTTTTACTTTCTAAATGCAATGGAATTGTTTGGATTCTTCTAAAGTTCTCATTGTCTGAAGTTAGCAAGATAAATTGCATTTTTAGTTAAAAACAATCATAACATGTCTGTATATATATATATATATATATATATATACATATATATATATATACACACACACACACACACAGGGGTCGATCCGATAAAAATCGTCGCCCGCAAAAGTCGGCGACGCCAATATTTGCGCGGGTTTGGTATCCTATATACGGCGTAACCTAGAAGTTACGCGCGTATATTTCTGCCGTCGCCCGTAGTTTTTTGGGCCATAGGCAGGTATACCAAACCCGCGCAGTTTGGTATCCAATATACAGCGTAAGGACTTACGTGGCGAAAATGGAGAAATCTGACTCCATTTTCACCTCGCCACAAAAAGCAGCCGTAAGAAGCCTTACGCTGACTATTGGAGCCCCGTAACTCCCTAAACTGGCTGCTAAAATAAACCTAACACCTAACGCATGCGCAATGTCTATCTCCCTGTCAACCGCGATGTGCTAAAATAAACCTAACACCTAACGCATGCGCAATGTCTATCTCCATGTCAACCGCAATCCCCCGCCGCAATCCATAATAAAGTATTTAACCCCTAAGCCGTCGCCATCTACATAAACTAACCCCCTACTGTGAGCCCCTAAAACCGCCACCATCTAACTGATCTATCCCCTAATGTGAACCCCTTACACCGCCGCCATCTATATTAAAATTATTAACCCCTAATTTAATCTACCTACCCCGCCGCCAGCTATATTATCTATATTAACCCTAAGTATATTATAGTTAATATAGTTATTACATTATATATATTAACTATATTAACCCTAATTATATTAGGGTTAATATAGTTACTATAGTATTTATATAAACTATATTAACTCTATCTAACCCTAACACCCCTAACTAAATTCTTATTAAATAAATCTAATTCATATTATAAACTAAAATATTCCTGAATATTGAATCAGCCAATCAGATTCAAGTTCAATCCGATTGGCTGAACCAATCAGCCAATCAGATTGAACTTGAATCTGATTGGCTGATTCAATCAGCCAATCAGATTTTTCTACCTTAATTCCGATTGGCTGATAGAATCCTATCAGCCAATCGGAATTCGACGGACGCCATCTTGGATGACGTCATTTAAAGGAACCTCATTCGTCGGGAAGTCGTCGTGCCGGATGGATGCTCCGCGGCGGAGGAGCGAACAAAGAAGATTGAAGATGCCGATTTGCTTGAAGACATCGCCGATGGAAGAAGACTCTCTGCCGCTTGCTTCAAGACATCGCCCGGATGGAAGAAGACTTCACTGCCGCTTGCTGGAAGACATTGCCCGGATCGGATGAGGAGTTCTGCCCGGCGGGGTGAATACAAGGTAGGGAGATCTTCAGGGGGGGTAGTGTTAGGTTTATTTAAGGGGGGTTTGGGTTAGATTAGGGGTATGTGGGTGGTGGGTTGTAATGTTGGGGGGTGGTATTGTGTTTTTTTTTGCAGGCAAAAGAGCAGTTTTCTTTGGGGCATGCCCCCACAAAAGGCCCTTTTAAGGGCTGGTAAGGTAAAAGAGCTTTGAACTTTTTTTAATTTAGAATAGGGTAGGGAATTGTTTTTATTTTGGGGGTTTATTATTTTATTAGGGGGCTTAGAATAGGTGTAATTAGCTTAAAAATCTTGTAATCTTTTTTTTATTTTTTGTAATTTAGTTTAGTTTATTTAATTGTATTTTTAGATAGATATTTGTAGTTTATTTAATTTATTGATAGTGTAGGTGTATTTGTAACTTAGGTTAGGATTTATTTTACAGGTAATTGGGTAATTATTTTAACTAGGTAGCTATTAAATAGGTAATAACTATTTAATAGCTATTATACCTAGTTAAAATAATTAACAATTTACCTGTAAAATAAATATAAACCCTAACATAGCTATAACGTAATTATTAATTACATTGTAGCTATCTTAGGGTTTATTTTATAGGTAAGTATTTAGATTTAAATAGGAATATTTTAATTAATAATATTAATATTAGATTTATTTTAATAAGAGTTTAGTTAGGATGTTAGAGTTAGATAGGGTTATTATACTTTATATATATATAATATAATAATGATATTAACTATATTAACCCTAATATAATTAGGGTTAATATAGTTAATATAGCTGGCAGCGGTGTAGGGGGATTAGATTAGGGGTTAATAATTTTAAAATAGATAGCGGCGGGGTAGGGGCTCACTTTAGGGGGTAGGTAAGGTAGACGGCGGCGGTGTTAGGGGCTCACTTTAGGGGGTTATAGATTTAATATAGCTGGCGGCGGTTTAGGGGTTAATAACTTTATTAGGTAGCGGCGGTTTAGGGGTTAATACATTGTTATTGTTAGGATAGTGAGGGGGGATAGCGGATAGAGGGTTAGACGTGTCGGGCTATGTTAGGGAGGCGTGTTAGACAGTGCGGGTGATTTAGACTTTAGTCAGGTTTTGTAGGCGCCGGCAGTTTCTAACGTGCCGCAAGTCACTGGCGATGCCAGAAATTTGTACTTGCGCAGATTTCTGGACATTGCTGGTTTATCTGACTTACGGCACTTTAGCATCTGACGGCGCAGTATATGGGATAGCTCGAGTTGCGAGCTGAAACTGCGGGCGACGCGGGTTCCCTCGCTTGCGCCGCAAACTACGATCTATATCGGATCGACCCCACAGTATATCACAAAAGTATATATATAGTTATTTTTCAACTGCAATGACTCAGAGCGGAAAGACTTTCCAGGGAATTTATTTGTATTTCTGTTTTTAACTTCCCAGACAGCAAAAGATCATAGGTCAAACTTGCCTGGGATATATCACTTGCACTTTCCTAGCTGTAGGGCATCTTTTTTCCCCCCAATCCTATACTTCTGATGATGGAAGGTTGTTTGTGTTCCAGTCTGTTACAAACTTGATACGTTATTAAAACATTTAAAAAAATATATATATTTATAATGATTATATATCTCAAGACACCATAACATTTTTACAGATGCTTGTTAAAATGGTACAATTAGTAATTTCACAAATCCAAGTAAAAGAACAGCATTTATTGTTAATGGATATTCTGAGCAATACTTTTATATCCAATGTCCTGAGCAGCACATATGACAAAGACCACTACATTTATTTTTGAAAATTTTAAGAAAAGATATTTATTTTGCTTTCATGTTTGTTTTAGAAGAAATCTTACAATTAACAGAATAAAGACATTGGTGACAAAATACTTCGTAAAAAATATAAAAAACAAAATATTTTTTTTTTCTTATCTTTTGGAGCTGTGCAATTTCAGTCAATTTAATCCTAAACGGTTGGCTTAATCCTATATAGCAGCAAAGTTCTCATTGACAAAAGAATCTTGTAACCAAGTACAGGTTACTTTGTAAGACGGGTGGTCTCAGTACAATTTTCCTTTCAAAAAAGAACCTTTGTACCGTTCAAACTTGCTCAGAGGCTGTGAAGAATTAGGACAAACATTTAATTTTCTCCCTCTTTATTATTATTATTTTTTTTTTTTTTTTGCTTTAGCCAAAGGATAAAAGCTTCAACATTTTTTCATATCATTCTGTCACTTAACAATTTGTATCCAAATCCGTGGCAATTTAAACGTTTTTTTTTTACTTTGGTCTTTCACTGTTTCTATTTGTGGAACCAAGGAATGCAGGAAACATTTGGCGGAGTTAGCGTAGCAGCAGTTTTGGCCTAGAGCTATCAAATGTAGATGTTTTACCTCAGGAAAAATATGCAGAAAGCATATGTTATTTCTTGCGGCTGCTACGGGGCTAGGCAATCGCCAGAAGTCTTTGTTTTGAATATATATGCAAATAACACAATCTTGTCTCCTAAAAATAATTTTGATAGCTTCTAAAAATGAATGTAGCTTGGTAACTTATATATCTATATTTGTCTTTCTTGTATGGATTCATTAAAGGGACATTGTACAGTAGATTTTTCATTGCATAAATGTTTTGAAGATGATCCATTTATATAGCCCATCTGAGAGAGTTTTTGTAACAATGTTTCGTTTTGCTTATTTTTTTATAACATTGTGCTGATTTTCAGACTCATAACCAAGCCCCAAATTATCAGATATAGACTGAAGCCTACAGATTTCTGCTTGCTCCTGTTATATGAAAATTGGTGTCCTTTTAAAGGGACAGTAAAGTCAAAATTAAACTTTCATGATTTATATAGGGCATGCAATTTTAAACAACTTTACTTTTATCATCAAATTTGCTTTGTTCTAAACCTAGGTAGATTCCTATGCTAATGTCTAAGCCCTTGCAGGCTGCCTCTTATATCAGGGCATTATATTAGCTTTTCACATCTAGACAGCTCTAGTTTATGTGTGCCATATGGATAGCATTGAGCTCACTACTGTGAAGTTACACTTGAATCAGCACTGATTGGCTGAAATGCAAGTTTGTAAATACCACTGAGATAAAGAGGCAGTCTGCAGAGGCGTAGATACAAGGCAAACACAGAGGTAAAAATTATATTAATATAACAGTGTTTATGCAAAACTGTATGTATGTATTGTATTGGGTACTTGTAAAGCGCGGCTAATCACCCGTAAGGGTCTCAAGGCACTGCTCATATTATCAACCTCGGAAGGATGAAAGGCTGAGTGGACCTCGCCGGGGATCAAACCTGCAACCCTTGGGTTACTACAGAGCTCAGCCACAGTGCCTTAGCATGCTGAGCTATCTGTCCGGCATTGGGCAACTGGGAAATGAATATTAAAGGAATTGTCTATTTTTAAACAATAACAATTTTCAAGTAGACAGTCCCTTTAAGTGTAAAACTAAAATGCTTTATTAAATTACAAAGTCATATAAGAAAAAAAATGGCTTTATTCAAAATATGTACCTGCCATTACCTTCTCAAGAGTGACAACGCACGGTGTCTGAGTGCTTGACTTTAAAGGGACATGAGAGTTAAACGTTCATGGTTCAAACAATGCATGCAATTTTAAGAGACTTTTTCAATTTAAATCTGTTATCATACTTATTTTGTTCTCTTGGTATCCTTTGTTGAACTGGAAGCTATCTGGTGATAGGTGGCTACACACATTTATCTCTTATCATTGTCTCACCAGATGTGTTCAGCTATCTCCCAGCCATGCACTGCTGCTCTGAAGCTGACCTTAACTATGTTTTTAACCTATTTGACAGGTTAAAGTGGTGGTGAACTTGACATGTTTTAAAATCAGGAACGGAATCTAACATTAAAACATTTGTGTTTTTGCATGAAATGTTGTAGTTCACCAGATCATTTTCTTTATAAATGAATGTGTGTTTGTTACGCAGTGTTAATCTGTGCACATGGATACAATGCATAATTAACGTCACACATCAGACATGCTCCGGTACTACTATTTAAAGGGACATAAAACCCAATTTTTTTTCTTTTGTGATTTAGATAGAGCATGCAATTTTAAATAACTTTCCAATGTATTTCTATTATCTAATTTGTTTTGTTTTCTTCATATCCTTTGTTGAAAAGTATACCTAGATAGGCTCCGAAGCTGCTGATTGGTGGCTGCACATATATTTGCCTCATGTTACTGGCTTTTAGCTAGCTCCCAGAAGTGCATTTCTTTTCCCAAAAGAATGAAACAAATTTGATTATAAAAGTAAATTAGAAAGTTGTTTACAATTAAATGCTCTATCTGAATTGTAAAAATAAATAAATGGGGTTTCATGTCCCGTTACCATGCAGCCATTGGTTGGCAGATATGTACGTGAGGCGCTCCTGATTGGCTCCTGATTATTCACAAGGAGTGGCAATGCAATGCACCTCGAAGTGCAGCTTTAAGGGTCTGTAAGGGTTAAACACATATTGATAAGAGATTTTAATTAATACTACAATTCTGTAATAAGTACGATTTTTTAAATATTATACTAGACTTTCTCTTTAAGTCATAAAAACTATGCTTGAAATACCTTTCCACAGAAAATCTTAAGATTTTAGTATAAAGTGTAATATGAGGTAAAATCTCACCGCTTGATACTTCTAGAGCTCAGTGCAAAATAAAGCAAGTTCAGTTCTTTTCCGTTTTCTTAATCTTTGGGTGCTAGCCATGTTAATAAGGCAATTATGACAACAATCTTTATTCATTTCTCAGAGAGACAGTATCAAGCAGGCTATGCTTATCGCTTAACAACATCTTTCAAGAGGCCACATAGGGGATTTTACTTATAATTTTCTGCCATTCTCATTGCTTTCAGGCATTTTTGATCTACTTTGATAACAGCAAAATAGTGGGAATGTCAGACTTAAAACACAGGGGCTTCTCTGAAGTGATGGCAATGCAATATTAATGCAGTTTGCTTCAGAAATATACTATCTTGCTTGAGAAATATTCAGCTGATGTTTAAAACAGCTACAAAACATTTGGACAGCATAATGTAGAATAGAACAGACAGACAAAAGACAGACAAAAAGAATAGGAAAAACATCTGGAATGTTACAACTTTTTTTTACACTAACAAACATATACATGGAAAAAAACATTATAGTTTTCTAGTCAGGGGAGAAAAATTATTAGTCCATAAGGACAAAGTTACTAGTTCACCCAAAGCAAAAGACTTACTTAAAATGACATGAAACCCATTTTTTTTTCTTTCATAATTTAGAAAGCGCATGTAATTTTAAACAACTTTCCAATGTACTTATATTATTTAATTTGCTTTATTCTCTTGAAAAAATACCTAATTAGCTTTTTATTGGTGGCTACACAGATGCCTTGTGTGATTTGCTCATCCACGTGCATTGCTATTTATTCAACAAAAGGATATCTTAAGAATGAAGAAAATTAGATAATAGAAGAAAATTGCAATGTTGTTTAAAATGAAATGCTCTTTCTAAATCATGAAAGAAAGATGTAAGGTTTGTATGTCCCTTAAATTTTCTGACTGGCTCCCGCATGTCATATCAATTCAAAGGAACATGAATACCAAAATTAAAAGGGATGGTAAACTCAACATTTGTTTCTTTCATGATTCAGATAGAGCATGTCATTTTAAACAACTTTCCAATTTACTTCAATTATCTATTTTGGTTCTTTCGCTAGGTAAAAACTACCTAGGTAGGCTCAGGAGCAGGAATGCACTACTGAGAGCTAGCTGCTGATTGGTGGCTTCATATATATGCCTTTGGTCATTGGTTCAACCTGTGTGTTCAGCTAGCTCCAACAATTTTGTATAATTTAAACAATTTGTTACAATCTGTCCAAATCTTCTACTTTTTAACTTTATCGCGTCTGTACAAAATGACAGTTTGCTACATGCCCATAAAATTAAGTTTTCTGGCCGTCTTTTAACTGGAGTTCAAAGTTCTTTAACCGCATGTCATTTTAAACAACTTTCTATTTTACTTCTATTAACAATTTGATAACAGAAGTAATTTTTTAAAATTGTATGCTCTTTCTGAATCATAAAGAAAATGTTTGGGTTTCGTATCCCTTTAATGAAACTTCTGAGATATGGCAATGTGGCATATAATTTATTATTAATATATTATATGGATTTATTGTCACTTTTTCCAGCACAGCCTTTAGCTTTTAATTTTCTATCACTAGTCGTGATATTTTACCGTTTAAAAGGTAGAGGAACCTCTCTTTAAACTCATTTATAAATAACTTTAAAACAGATATTGAATGCTTAAATCCCCATAGTATTAACAAACATGGAGGGCTGCCTCTTTAATAACTGTGGCCATTTTCACAGATCACATACAGTGGGGCAAAAAAGTATTTAGTGAGCCACCAATTGTGCAAGTTCACCCACTTAAGAAGATGAGAGAGGCCTGTAATTGTCATCATAGGTATACCTCAACTATGAAAGACAAAATGTGGAAAAAAATCCAGACAATCACATTGTCTAATTTGGAAATAATTTATTTGCAAATTATGGTGAAAAATAAGTATTTGGTCACCTACAAACAAGCAAGATTTCTGGCTCTCACAGACCTGTATCTTCTTCTTTAAGAGGCTCCTCTGTCCTGCACTCATTACCTGTATTAATGGCACCTGTTTGAACTTGTTATCAGTATAAAAGACACCTGTCCACAACCTCAAACAGTCACACTCCAAACTCCACTATGGTGAAGACCAAAGAGCTGTCGAAGGACACCAGAAACAAAATTGTAGACCTGCACCAGGCTGGGAAGACTGAATCTGCAATAGGCAAGCAGCTTGGTGTGAAGAAATCAACTGTGGGAGCAATAATTAGAAAATGGAAGACATACAAGACCACTGATAATCTCCCTCGATCTGGGGCTCCACGCAAGATCTCACCCCGTGGGGTCAAAATGATCACAAGAATGGTGAGCAAACATCCCAGAACCACACGGGGGACCTAGTGAATGACCTGCAGAGAGCTGGACGAACGTAACAAAGGCTACCATCAGTAACACACTACGCCGCCAGGGACTAAGATCCTGCAGTGCCAGACGTGTTCCCCTGCTTAAGCCAGTACATGTCCGGGCCCATCTGAAGTATGCTAGAGAGCATTTGGATGATCCAGAAGCGGATTGGGAGAATGTCAAATGGTCAGATGAAACCAAAGTAGAACTGTTTGGTAGAAACACAACTTGTCGTGTTTGGAAGAGAGAGAACACCATACCTACAGTGAAGCATGGGGGTGGCAACATCATGCTTTGGGGCTGTTTCTCTGCAAAGGGAACAGGATGACTGATCCGTGCACATGAAAGAATGAATGGGGCCATGTATCGTGAGATTTTGAGTGCAAACCTCCTTCTATCAGCAAGGGCATTGAAGATGAAACGTGGCTGGGTCTTTCAGCATGACAATGATCCCAAACACACCGCCCGGGCAACGAAGGAGTGGCTTCGTAAGAAGCATTTTAAGGTCCTGGAGTGGCCTAGCCAGTCTCCAGATCTCAACCCCATAGAAAACCTTTGGAGGGAGTTGAAGGTCTGTGTTGCCCAGCGACAGCCCCAAAACATCACTGCTCTAGAGGAAAGCTGCATGCATAACATACCAGCAGCAGTGTGTGACAACCTTGTGAAGACTTACAGAAAACGTTTGACCTCTGTCATTGCCAACAAAGGATATATAACAAAGTATTGAGATGAACTTTTGATATTGACCAAATACTTATTTTCCACCATAATTTGCAAATAAATTCTTTCCAAATCAGACAATGTGATTGTCTGGATTTGTTTCCACATTTTGTCTCTCATAGTTGAGATATACCTATGATGACAATTACAGGCCTCTCTCATCTTCTTAAGTGGGAGAACTTGCACAATTGGTGGCTGACTAAATACTTTTTTGCCCCACTGTATATAAAAATATGAACAGCCATTGTCTGTGTACCTCTGTTCTGTTTTAGAAACAAGTGCACATTTTCCAGACAAGTTAACAGCACTGAAACAGCTGTGTCACATGCATAAAAGGCATAAAAGACATTCTTAGGTAGTTTTCTAGAAACCTGCTCTATTAAATAGCACAAAATCCAGAAATTGACCCTGTAACATTTTACCGTGTGACAGCTTGATCAATGCCAAAAGCTCATGTCCCAAACTTGACCACAGTAGAGGAAATTAGATAAACACACTAAAAGTCTTTTAAGGGGTATGTTCCTGGAGTGCAAAACAAAGAACATTTTGCTAACAAAGCAGCAGCTTTTGATGTTTTTGTAAACAGATCTTTTATAACGGAGTGTGGAAATAAAAAAAACAATAAAACAAATTTACTTCTATCAATTTTGTATAGTTTTTCTGTATTTTTTTGTTAAAAAGCAATCATAGATGAGCTCAGGAGCGTGCATGCATTTAAGCCATCTGGACTAACTCTGCTGTCGTAACCAAAGACATAAACACACTCCTAAGCTCCTATCTGCCTACCTAGGCTTGTTCTTCAGCAAAGGATACCAAGAGAACAAAGCACATTTGATAACAGATGTAAAATGGAGTTGTTTAACAAAAGCATATTCTAACTGAATTATGGATGATTCATTTTTACTTTACTATCCCTTTAACTGTAGATAAAGTTATTTTGTTTTTATCTCATATAATACCCGGTCCCTGTGTGTGTGTCCCAATAGAAAAAGCCACCACACTCCTATTAAATAAGCAGCATTCATCAGGCTTTTAAAGGGACATAAACTCTATTTTTTTTTTCTTTCATGATTGACATAGAAAAAATAATTTAATTACAAAGTTTCCAATTTACTTCTATTATGAAATTTGCTTCATTCTCATGTTAATCTTTGTTGAAGAGATATCTAGATAGGAAGTGTTTACATGCCTGAAGCACAACATGACAGGAAATAGTGCTGCCATCTAGTGCTCATGCTAATGTATAACATTGTTGCAAAACTATAACACTGTTAAAAAACTGCTGCCATATAGCACTGCAGACAAATGGACACTCGTGGGTTTACTTCCCTTTTTTTCAACAAGGATAACAAGAAAACGAAGAAAAATTGATAATAAAATGAAATAGTTGTTTACAATCATATGCTCTATCTAAATCATAAAATTTTTATTTTGACCAGACTATCCCTTTAACCCCTTAATGACCACAGTACTTTTCCATTTTCTGTCCGTTTGTGACAAAGGCCATTTTTACATTTTTGCGGTGTTTGTGTTTAGCTGTAATTTTCCTCTTACTCATTTACTGTACCCACACATATTATATACCGTTTTTCTCGCCATTAAATGGACTTGCTAAAGATACCATTATTTTCATCATATCTTATAATTTACTATAATTTTTTTAAATAAAATATGAGGAAAAAATGGAAAAAAAAACACTTTTTCTAACTTTGACCCCGAAAATCTGTTACACATCTGCAACCACCAAAAAACACCCATGCTAAATAGTTTCTAAATTTTGTCCTAAGTTTAGAAATACCCAATGTTTACATGTTGTTTGCTTTTTTTGCAAGTTATAGGGCAATAAGTACAAGTAGCACTTTGCTATTTCCAAACCACTTTTTTTCAAAATTAGCGATAGTTACATTGGAACACTGATATCTGTCAGGAATCCCTGAATATCCCTTGACATGTATATATATATTTTTTTTTAGAAGACATCCCAAAGTATTGATCTAGGCCCATTTTGGTATATTTCATGCCACCATTTCACCGCCAAATGCAATCAAATACAAAAAATCGTTCATTTTTTCACAACTTTTTTCAAAAACTTTCGGTTTCTCACTGAAATCATTTACAAACAGCTTGTGCAATTATGGCACAAATGGTTTTAAATGCTTCTCTGGGATCCCCTTTGTTAAAAAATAACAGACATATATGGCTTTGGCGTTGCTTTTTGGTAATTAGATAACCGCTAAATGCCACTGCGCACCACACGTATATTATGCCCAGCAGTGCAGGGGTTAATTAGGGAGCTTGTAGGGTTAATTTTAGCTTTAGTGTAGTGTAATAGACAACCCAAAGTATTGATCTAGGCCCATTTAGGTATATTTCATGCCACCATTTCACCGCCAAATGCGATCAAATAAAAAAAAATAGTCAACTTTTTCACAAACTTTAGGTTTCTCACAGAAATTATTTACAAACAGCTTGTGCAATTATGGCACACATGGTTGTAAGTGCTTCTCTGGGATCCCCTTGGTTCAGAAATAGCAGACAAATATGGCTTTGGCGTTGCTTTGTGGTAATTAGAAGGCAGCTAAATTCTGCTGCGCATCACACGTGTATTATGGCTAGCAGTGAAGGGGTTGATTAGGTAGCTTGTAGGGAGCTTGCAGGGTTAATTTTAGCTTTAGTGTACAGATCAGCCTTCCACCTGACACATCAGACCCCCTGATCCCTCCCAAACAGCTCTTTTCCCTCCCCCACCCCACAATTGTCCCCGTCATCTTAAGTACTGGCAGAAAGTCTGCCAGTACTAAAATAAAAAATATTTTTGAGCATATTTACATATGCTGCTGTGTAGGATCCCCCCTTAGCCCCCAACCTCCCTGATCCCCCTCAATCATCTCTCTAACCCTCCCCCTCTACCTTAATGGGCTCTTCCTTGGGTACTGGCAGCTGTCTGCCAGTACCCAGTTTAGAATAAAATTGTGTTTTTTTTCTTTTAGCTTCCCCCCCTCAAAGACCAACCCCTCACCTCCTCCAAAAACACAGATATAATTTAGTGCAAATTCCCACCCCCCTTTCTCCCACTTCTTAAGAATAATTTTTTCTGTAGTGTAGCGGTTCCCACCCACTCCCACCCGCCGCTCCCACGTCCGTGCGCGCCCCCCGTTGATCCCGCCCACGATCCCGCCCCCTCCACATCACAGGGCCCATTGATGGCCGCCCACCCGCCTCCCACGTCGGCTCCCACCCACCAATGATACCGGCTATCGATGTCCGGTGCAGAGAGGGCCACAGAGTGGCTCTCTCTGCATCGGATGGCCAAGAAGGGTTATTGCAGGATGCCTCGATATCGAGGCATCACTGCAATAACCGGAAAGCGTCTGGAAGCGATCAGGATCACAGGGTACGTCCTCGGTCATTAAACATATTTTTTTTTAGAGGACGTACCCTGCAAGTCGTCGGTCGTTAAGGGGTTAAGGGACACTCAAGTCAAAATTAAAATTTCATGATTTATTTAGAGCATGCAATTGTAAACAACTTTCCAATTGGGTTTTATGTCCCTTTAAGTACATGCAGTGTTTATTTCATGAAGTTTCAGGATAAAGGTGATCTACTTTTTTTAGCAACAAGTGTAATAAACAGACAACATATACCCTATATTGCCATCAGAAAAACTAGGGAAAGCCCACACATGGGCAGTGCAGTGATCAGTATCCTAGAGAGTCCCAAAACAAAATTCTGTGACCTGCAAATGCTGTAAATCAAGTGTTGGTTTAGAAAATTTGCAGCACTTTGAAAACCTTGATCTGCTTTTTGGCCTTTCTAGGGAGCGTGGTACAAAGCATAATTTTATCCACAAAACCTATTTATATAAATACTTTTTGTAATTAAAAACTTGGTTACTGCTGCTTCTTTTAGTCTGTAGCTTTTTATGAATACTTTGAAAATACTTTAAAAAAAAATGAATTTGTTTTTAGTTCTGTCATGCTAACTTTAGCTGCCTAAAACTGTTGAAGGATTGAAGTGATTAGATAACATCTAAAAAATAAAAAAATATTAAAATAACCCACATATTTGTTGCCTTATTTCTCAGCGACATCAGTCGTTTCTTTTATAGTAAATGCTGCATCAATAAAGGAAAAGGAAACTCTTTGTATGTATTTGCTACAGAAGGTTATTTTTCATTTTTTCCCAGTGTATGTTCATCATATGTCATCTGTTTTTTACAACAAGCTAGTCGTACGGTGTTTAAACAATTTATTTTACATCAGTCTTATAGGTCTTTCTCGGACTGAAAGGATACACACAGAACAACTGAAAAATCGCTCCATTTATTGGAAACATCAGATTCAAGGGGTCGTCAGTTGCAAACACACAAAAAGGAAAGAAAAAAATATTTTGTACTTTGATGATGCAACTTTGTAGGGACTAACAGTAATGCAAAAATAATGCTCTTAATATAGATTAAAAAGCGTGGAATAAAAAACAATATAACCCATCAAGAAAAATTAAGTTTCTTTCGAGGTCTGTTGTAAAACACAGACTCCCTGATTTTTTTTGATTTTTTTTTTCCATATCTTTAGTATTTAGTGATTTCTCGTTACAGCTATATTTATTAATCCAACAGGCACCTTACATTTTGCATTAAAGGGACGTAAAATCGTAAAAACATTTGTTTAAAATTGTATGCTCTATAGGTATCATGAAATTTTAATTTTGACTTGTGTCCCTTTAATTGTTTTCCCAGGGGGGGGGGGGGGAAAAAAAGTTTATTAATTTTATATATTTCTTTTGAACTTCATACCATATATAAACTCCATTCTAAAAGTGTTTATTCTTAGTTAGTGTGTCTCACAGATCTGTCCATTGTGTTTATAAAAGTGAACTTCTTGTGGCTATACTGGAAAAATAAAAACCTTTATACAGCACTTGCAACTGACATCCAAATGCCGCTTCTGCTTGAGTGATGGTGCAAGTAATTTCAAGTCACATGCATCTCACATGACACCAGTTGTCCAATCCTGTCTTTCTTTGTAAGAGTAAAAAGATCTGAAGGGCCTTTTGCAAACTATCGCCAATGCTCTCATTAATATCAGATCTTAACTTAAGCAACATAATTTTCAATGCCAATTGTTAGCTTCATAGTTTAATGCTTGACTAATCCAGGGATTATATTTTTCTAACATTTTTATAATTTTAAATATATCTATAAAAAAAGTATGTCCCTATTGGCTCCTCAAATATAAAGCTATGTCTGGCACCTCAATATTGTCTCCTAAGCTTCATAAAAATTTGCAACGCCTGGCAGAAATGTTTTACTGGAGAGGGCAGTCTGTGTTGTGCAAACAGAATAGATAGAGGAACAACTAAAGGGCTGTATTATAACATCATATAATTGCCGGCAGTCATTTACAAAGTAGTGCAAAATGCCTACACAAACATTATACAATTTGGACAAGTGACTGTTTAATATTTATGTTACTGAGATAAAAAATATGCTGAGAAAAATGGAACTTTGGTATATAAGTAAGGGAAGCACATAATAAAATAAAAGTTTCTGACGCAAATGCAAAATGAGATGATAGAATGGATTAAGTTAATTGGAGCAAGGTTACACTGAGGTCTCTAATCAGGCAATAAAGTCACTTCCAGCTGCTACAGAAATGTCACTTTCACTTAAATGAATAAAATACAAATACTCACTAGCACATGGAAACGTTAGCATATGAATAAAGGGCATAAGACTAAGTGACCTACAGGGGACAGCTTTCAGCTTGATTAACAATCTTATTATATAGCCTATGATCCAGTGGTGTGACCCAACTAGCAAAATAGTTTTTTATGGAAAAATAGGACCAGCCTGGGGAGACTGTGCCAGTGCCAGACCTCTGCTAGTATGCTAATATTTAAAGGGATGGAGAAATGAAAACAGTATGCTGGGACTTTACAGTTCCCAGTAGAGGGTGGATAAAAATCAATGTTTGTTTTTAAAAAAATGAAAGTTTAATTTTGATTTTACTGTCCCTTTAATGCCATTGCTCTTTGTACAAAGAATAAACCCATACTAAGTTTCAAGAAGCTCAATGAATAGAAGATTGTTTGAAGTGGAATAGATCTGCACAAGGACCTAAGTGTGAGGAGGGAGGGGCAAACTTTAAAAATGAAATATTATGTTATTGTTTTAGTTGGTGCTCTGACAAAATGCCGACGGGCATTTGGCCGACAGCATTCTGTCCGACGAACATTTGGCAGACGGACAGAATGCTGAAGCATGTTCAGAGTTCGGCCAAGGGCAGATACACTCCAGAGTGCTCTGTTGTAATCAGAGCCGTTGTGCGCCGCAACTGCCTCTGGGAACCTAACCATGGGTCCCAACCCGCACATCTTGTAATTCTCTGTCCGGGAAATTATCTATCAATCTATCGAATCTATCTATTTATATATATATATCTATCAAATCTATCTATCAAATTAATCTATCTATCCAATCTATTTATCTATCTAATCCATCTATTGAATCTATCTCGTGGCCGGACTGTTATCCGACAGTCACTTGTCTTTTGGACTATTATCCGTCGGCCAAATGTCCGTCGGCTAACAGTCCGGCCACGGTTTTAGTTAAATAAACTACTGAAATTGTTATAAAGGTAATCGTTTTTCTCCTTTCAAAAAAGTACAGCTGAAAAGTTGATCAAATAAAACTGAAGATAGATCAACTCCCAATAATTTCATCCATTTCAATTATCATATCTAATGATATTTAACTAAATCAGTAATGGTCTGATATAACTGGAAAAATAAATGAAAATCATGATTTAAATCAAATCCACCCTTTCCCAGTATACTCATTTAATGTGCTTTGGATTGTGGTATATGTGTGTTATAACAGGACAGTGTTAGCCTGTTTTTAAAGGGATAGTAAATACGTTGTAATTGCAACATTATTTTTCCTCTTCTAGGAAAGATTAGCACATCAAGAAAGTCTGATCTAAATAAAAAACAGATTTTGCTCCATTTTGTTTTTTTCACTCAATGCTTTCCTTATTTGGGAGAGACAGTCTGCACCATTACTTTAAATCTACAATTTTTAGACTTAAAGGATTACTTTCTGTTATAATTTTTAAGCTAAACAACTAACATATTAAAGTTAATAAACATTAATTAAAACCTACTGACCTATATTTTCTCCAAAACGAAGTTTCATAACGTTCTAAAAGTTATATCTTTTATTTGCCGATGATGTCACTGTGATGATAGCAGGATGTGATGTCACTAGCATGTGGGCGGGGCTTAGGTCCGGTGTCTGTGTCGCAGTTAGTTTAGTATAATCAACCTGTCTGGATGTGTATTGCTATGCTCTGTAATAAAATAGAGTTGTACCATCATTGCTGTGTCCTGCATATGTCCTGCATCTCATGACATGGTGTCAGAAGTTCTGGACTACGCTTCTGTTTCTGATGATGACGATGTCAAAGTTTACCCCACCTGAGCCTTTTGACTTTTCTCAGCCTGCAGCTTGGCCCACATGGCGTCAGCGGTTTCAGCGCTTCAGGATTGCTTCCAAACTGAACAAGGAGAGTGGTGAAGTACAAGTTAATTCTCTTTTATACTCTATGGGGAAAGATGTAGAGCCAGTGTTCAATGCTTTTACTTTCCAAGAAGGGGAAGAAGTTAACTTTGATATAGTTATGGATAAACTCAGTGCCCACTTTGTGCCCAAAAGAAATGTGATTCATGAGAGAGCTTGTTTTCACAAACGTAATCAGCGTGTGGGAGAATCTGTGGAGTCATTTGTGCGCAGCCTGTATGAATTAGCTGAATTCTGTGAGTTTGGTGTTGCTAAAGAAGAGCAAATCAGAGACAGAATAGTTATTGGAATTGCAGATGCTGAAGTCTCCCTGAAGCTGCAGTTAGAGCCTGATTTAACATTAGACGGGGCTATTAGGATGGCCCGCCAGAGTGAACTGGTGAAAAAGCAAAGTGCTGATCTGAGGTCTGAGAGTATTGTGGATGAAGTGCAACAGTCTAGGAAAATTACTAGTGAAAGGCACAGTGTGAGCGGTAGATCGAAAGTACTGGAAAGGCCTAGAAGTGGATGGGCGCAACATGGCCGATGCACACGGTGCTACCGGGCTCATGATCAGAGTGCTATATGCCCGGCCAGAGATAAAAGATGCAGAAAATGTAACAGAATAGGCCATTTTGAAGTGGTGTGTAAAACTGAATACATTAAGGAGATGCAGGTGGACAGTGACCAGGAGGGTCAGGAAGTGTCTTTTGTGGGGTCTGTTGTGGAACGGACAAGCTCAGAGGAAGATTGGAAAGTTACCTTTACTGTAATGGGAGCCAATGTTGATTTTAAGATTGACACAGGAGCTGATATCACTGTAATGTCTTTTGCTGAATTTATGAAACTGCCTCGACAGCCCCAGCTGGCGAAGGTTACTACAAATGTTCATAGTCCTGGTGGCCGCATTGATTGTGTGGGGAAATTTCTGGCCAGCTGTGAGTACAAACAAAGGAAGTTCACCATGTGGGTGCATGTGATCCGAGGTCAGTGTGTTAACAGTTTATTGAGCAGAAAAGCAGCCTGTGACTTGGGCCTCGTGGCCAGAGTGAATGAGATCTCTGAAGATATGTTTGGCGAGTTGGGCCTACTGAGCTGCAAACCTGTCCGTATAGCACTTAAAAGTGACGCAGTCCCGTACAGTATTTCTACTCCTCGTAGAATTCCGTTCCCGCTCATGCCTCAAGTGGAGAAAGAGCTCATGCGCATGAAGTCTATGGGGGTTATTGAAGAGGTTGTTGAAGCAACTGATTGGTGTGCCCCCATTGTTCCAGTTGCAAAGAAAAACGGAAAGGTGCGCATCTGTGTGGACCTGAAAAGGTTGAATGAGGCAGTAAAGAGGGAGAGATTTGTGCTGCCGACACTGGAAGATATAGCCCCGAAGTTGGCTGGGGCGAAGTTCTTTTCCACATTAGACGCTTCTAGTGGCTTTTGGCAGATCCCCCTGGATCCAAAGTGCCGCAAACTGACTACCTTTATCACTCCGGTAGGTCGGTTCTGTTTCTGCAGACTTCCCTTTGGGATATCCTCCGCTCCTGAGATCTTTCAGAGGGAAATGAGTTCTCTCCTGAGTGGCCACGTGGGCACAGCAGTCGTCATGGACGACATTCTAGTGTATGGGTCTACAGTGGAGGAGCATGATCAGCGTTTGAGTTGTGTGCTGCAGGCTATCAAAGAGTCTGGGCTGAAGCTGAATAAAGAAAAATGTCATTTTAGGAAAACTGAATTATGCTACTTTGGGCATATCATCAAAGGGGATGGCATCAAGCCGGACCCCGAGAAAATTCGGGCTATCGAACAGATGAAAAGCCCTTCTGATGTACATGAGCTGAGACAGATATTGGGCCTTGTAAATTACGTGGGCAAGTTTCTTCCAGATTTATCTACAGTTTTGCACCCTATCACAGAGTTGCTTAAGAAAGATGTTGCCTGGGTCTGGGGACCCTCACAAGAAAAAGCGTTCCTGCATGCTAAGTCCCTGCTGGGGTCTGCCCCAGTGCTGGGGTTCTACGACCCTTCAAAAAAGACTGTGGTTAGTGCTGATGCAAGCAGTTATGGGTTGGGGGCTGCACTCCTGCAACTGAATGACAACAAACTACAGCCCATCGCCTACTGTTCCCGCACACTGACGGCTGCGGAGTCAAAATACGCTCAAATTGAGAAAGAGTGCCTGGCTGCAGTTTGGGCCTGTGAGCGCTTTCAGCGCTATCTAGTGGGTTTGGAGAAATTTAGTCTGGAAACTGACCACAAACCGCTAGTCCCTCTTATCAATTCTTATGACATCGACAAAACACCCTTGAGATGCCAGAGACTTTTAATGAGACTACTCAGGTTCAATGTTCAGGCAGTGCATGTGCCGGGGAAGCAGCTGGTTGTGGCAGATACACTGTCCAGGCTCCCGCTGGCTGCTGCTGAAGAATCCTCCACAGAGTCGGATGTAAAAGTGTATGTTGATTCAGTTCTGGCCTCTAAGTCCATTTCTTCAAGGAAACTGGAAGAGATAAAGAAAGAGACATATTTGGACACAGATCTGCAAGAAGTTATAAAGTACATAAGAGATGGCTGGCCCGAGAGCCGGGCAGCCTGGATGTCTTTAAATGCTTACCAGCCAGAGAGGTCACAGCTCACGGAGCTGGAGGGGTTGGTGCTGTTCCAAGACCGTATTGTAATTCCTGTCAGCATGAGGAAGGAGATGTTAAACAGGATTCACGATGGCCACTTAGGCATTACAAAGTGCAGAGAAAGAGCAGCTACAGCTGTGTGGTGGCCTGGGATCAGCTCCGACATTGCAAATCATGTGTCTAAATGTGCCTTTTGCCGGGAACGCCGGCCTACTCAGAGAAGGGAGCCCTTAATGTCTACTCCGCTGCCTGCGGGGCCGTGGCAGAAAATAGCTGCTGATTTGTGCGAACTGCACGGGAAAAAGTTTCTTGTTGTTATCGACTACTATTCCAGGTATTTGGAAATAGCACCCCTGAATGATATCACAAGTCAGGCCGTTATCATTCGCCTGAAGAGCTTGTTCGCCCGCTGGGGCATTCCAATGGAGCTGGTGAGTGATAATGGCATGCAGTTCGCTTCTACAGAGTTCAGTGCTTTCAGCAGGGAATATGATTTTGTACATTCCACGTCAAGTCCACATTATCCGCAGGCCAACGGAATGGCTGAAAGGGCAGTTCAAACAACAAAATTCATTCTAAAGCAATCTGAACCGTACCTAGCCCTCTTGTCATACAGGGCGACGCCCATTCAAGCCACCGGGTTTAGCCCGGCACAGCTGATGCTAGGACGCCAGATTCGCACCACTTTACCCTCAGTGGGTGTCTTCAAGCCGCCTGGCCCTGTTCCTCGGGACGAAGTCCTTAGGAGGGATGAAGAGGCCAAAAAGGGTTATCGTTTCTTCTACGACAGGAGACATTCTGTCAGGCCTTTACAGGAACTGAAAGCGGGCCAAAGTGTCAGAATTAAACTGGATGATGAGAAGAAATGGAAGACGCCTGCTACGGTAGTGGGCCGCTCTCCAGAACCAAGGTCTTACACAGTCCTTACAGAGGGAGGGACGGTTACACGCCGTAACCGAAGACATCTTCAGCCTGTACCTGAGAGTCTGGAACCGGATACCTCAGTACCACCGCCGGTGGGATCTCCTGTTCTAAGAGAGGTGCCTTCCCCTCAGCAAGATCATAGCGGGGATATATCTTTGCCTCCAGCAGACTCTTGTTCACCATCTTCTGTATCAGAGGACAGTTCATGCAAAGTTACATCAAGCGGAAGAGTGGTGAGGCTTCCGGCCCGATACAGGGACTGACTTTAGCTAGAACAGTGACCGGAAGTATGGGCAGAATAATCCCATGGTCACTGTGGACTAGGGTAGTCTACCCCGATGTCCAAGTCAGGATGTAATTTATTTGTTCATGTTTTCTAATCTATCTGTTTTTATAATGTTCTAAAACAAAATGTTGTTGTATACCCTGTTGGTGTACCTTGTTATTTAATATATGCAAATGTATGCTTTGCCTTTGAAAAAGGGGAAGATGTGATGATAGCAGGATGTGATGTCACTAGCATGTGGGCGGGGCTTAGGTCCGGTGTCTGTGTCGCAGTTAGTTTAGTATAATCAACCTGTCTGGATGTGTATTGCTATGCTCTGTAATAAAATAGAGTTGTACCATCATTGCTGTGTCCTGCATATGTCCTGCATCTCATGACAGTCACGTTATCCTGCCCACTATTTTCAGCACTGCTTGTTCAAAATACTTAAACCAATAACTTTGTGTTTAAAGCGCCATTTTGAAACCTAGGTATTGTAAGCGGATTGGTACAGAGCAAAGGATTTCTGATATACGGTAGAGATATGTTAATGAAATGCTATTGATAAAAAGTTTATTTGGGGTAGTTAGTTAGTAACAGGCATAGAAAATATTTACTTATATTGGCCCTTTAAAGGGACATGATACCCAAATGTTGAAGCAATTGAAAGTGATGCAGCACAGATGTAAAAAGCTCACTAGAAATTATCGCCTGAACATATCTATGTAAAAAAATAAGATATTTACCTCAGAATTTTCTAAGTATTTACACCCCACTGTAAAGGGGTAAAATATCTGCCTTTTTTACATAGAAATGCTCAGGTGATACTTTCCTGTCAGCTTTTTACAGTTACGATGCATCACTTTCAAGTGATTTAGCATATGAGTATTATGTCCTTTTTAAGGAACAGTAAAGGTTTACTTTTGGCAGAAACAAAAATGATTATAAAAAGTCACATACTCCCATAAAAATATTGAAATTAAGAGTATTTAATCTTTATATTACGTACAAAAGGTAATAAACACTTGTTTACAATTATTGTTTTGAGTGTATGGTGGTTTGCTTTTAATGATTTACGGCTAGATTACGAGTTTTTGTCGGTAAGGCTGTGCGGTGCTAACAAGCCTTTTTTTCTTACCGCTCACTTAAGACAACGCTGGTATTACGAGTTTTTTGCAAGCCGACGTTAGCCTCAGAAAAGTGAGCGTTGATCAAAATTTAGCTCCACATCTCACTGTAATACCAGCGCTGCTTACGGTAGCAGTAAGCTGGCAAAACGTGCTTGTGCACGATTTCCCCATAGGAAACAATGGGGCTGAGCTGGCTGAAAAAAAACCTAACACCTGCAAAAAAGCAGCATTCAGCTTCTAACGCAGCCTCATTGTTTCCAATGGGGAAATGAATTGTATATCTGCACCTAACACCCTAACATGAACCCCGAGTCTAAACACCCCTAATCTTACATTTATTAACCCCTAATCTGCCGCCCCCGACATCGTCGCCACATACATTATATTATTAACCAGTAATCTGCGCTCCGGACACCGCCGCCACCTACATTATACTTATGAACCCCTAATCTGATGCCCCCAACATCGCTGCAACTATAAATTTATTAACCCCTAATCTGCCGTCGCCAACGTCGCCTCAACTATAATAAATGTATTAACCCCTAAACCTAAATCTAACCCTAACACCCCCCTAACTTAAATATAATTTAAATACATCAAAATAAATCCTATATTATAAAAGGCCAAGTGTTTGTCTGAAGCCGTCATGCGCAGTAGAGACAAACACTTGGCCTTGAGATAGGGAGCGCGAGGTACACAGCATACAAGCAGCTGTGAGATAGGGAGCGCGAGGTACACAAACAGCTGTGAGGTCTGGGGAGCGCAAGGTAAGCTGATTGAAACAGCCTGTGGCAAGAGATATGGAGCGCGAGCTACTCAACAGCTGTGAGGTCTGCTGCATGAGAAGCGGCCACGCACTCCCCAGACCTCACAGCTGTTTGTGGCCGACGGGAGCGTTGCGATGGGGGCGTGGCCGGGCGTCGGAGGGGCGTGGGCGGGCGGGTGTCGCCGTGATGGGGCGTGGCCGGGCGGGGTCCCGCAATGTGAAGACAGAGCCAGAGAGGGAGCAGGAGAGGGGGGGGAGAAGGGCCAAAGAGGGCGGGAGAGAGCCAAAGGGGGTGGGGGGAGCCAAAGGGGGGGAGAGCCAAAGGGGGAGGGGAGAGAGCCAAAGGGGGAGGGGAGAGAGCCAAAGGGGGGGGGAGAGAGCCAAAGGGGGGGAGAGAGCCAAAGGGGGCGGAGAGAGCCAAAGGGGGGAGCCAAAGAGAAGGGGGGGAAGCGAAAGAGAAGGGGGGGGAGCCAAAGAGAAGGGGGGGGAAGCCAAAGAGAAGGGGGGGAGAGCCAAAGAGAAGGGGGGAGAGCCAAAGAGGGGGGAGAGAGAGAGCCAAAGAGGAAAAAGAGCCAAAAAGGAGAGAGAGCCAAAGAGGGGGAGAGAGAGCCAAAGAGGGAGAGAGAGCCAAAGAGGGGGGGCGGAGAGCCAAAGAGGGGGGGGAGAGAGCCAAAGAGGGGGGGGGAGAGAGCCAAAGAGGGGGGGAGAGAGCCAAAGGGGGGGGGGGAGAGCCAAAGAGGAAAGAGAGCCAAAGAGGAGAGCAAAAGAGGGGAGAGAGACAAAGAGGGGGGAGAGAGAGCCAAAGAGTGGGGGGGCAGAGCCAAAGAGGGGGGGCAGAGCCAAAGAGGGGGGGGGAGAGCCAAAGAGGGGGGGGGGAGCGCCAAAGAGAGGGGAGAGAACAAAAGAGGGGGGAGAGAGCCAAAGAGGGGAGAGAGAGAGCAAAAGAGGGGGGGGGGGAGCCAAAGGGGAGGGGAGAGAGAGAGCCAAAGAGGAAGAGAGCCAAAGAGGAGAGAGAGCAAAAGAGGGGAGAGAGCAAAAGAGGGGAGAGAGCAAAAGAGGGGAGAGAGCCAAAGAGGGGGGGGGGGGGAGAGAGCCAAAGAGGGGGGGGAGAGAGCCAAAAGGGGGGGGGAGAGAGCCAAAGAGGAAAGAGAGCCAAAGAGGAGAGCAAAAGAGGGGAGAGAGACAAAGAGGGGGGAGAGAGAGCCAAAGAGTGGGGGGGCAGAGCCAAAGAGGGGGGGGAGAGCGCCAAAGAGAGGGGAGAGAACAAAAGAGGGGGGAGAGAGCCAAAGAGGGGAGAGAGAGAGAGCAAAAGAGGGGGGGGGAGAGCCAAAGAGGGGGGGGAGCCAAAGGGGAGGGGAGAGAGAGAGCCAAAGAGGAAAGAGAGCCAAAGAGGAGAGAGAGCAAAAGAGGGGAGAGAGCCAAAGAGGGGGGAGAGAGAGCCAAAGGGGGGGGGAGAGCCAAAGGGGGGGGGGGAGCCAAAGGGGGGGAGAGCCAAAGAGGGGGGAGAGAGAGAGCCAAAGAGGAGAGAGAGCAAAAGAGGGGAGAGAGCCAAAGAAGGGGGGAGAGCCAAAGAGGGGGGGAGAGCCAAAGAGGGGGGAGGAGAGCCAAAGAGGGGGGGAGCCAAAGAGGGGGGGGAGCCAAAGAGGGGGGAGAGAACAAAAGAGGGGGGAGAGAACAAAAGAGGGGGGGAGAGAGAGCAAAAGAAAGGAGGGAGAGAGCCAAAGAGGGGAGAGAGAGAGCAAAAGAGGGGAGAGAGAGAGCAAAGGATAGGGGGGAGAGAAAGCAAAAGAGAGGGGGGAGAGAAAGCAAAAGAGAGGGGGGAAGAGAGAGCAAAAGAGAGGGGGGAAGAGAGAGCAAAAGAGAGGGGGGAAGAGAGAGCAAAAGAGAGGGGGGAGAGAGCAAGGGGTGGGACCGCTGTACTGCAAAAAATGGCCCGTGTACACGGGCTTTAGTACTAGTTTACTATAATTAATTAAATTATTCCTATTTAAAACTAAATACCTGTAAAATAAACCCTAAGCTAGCTACAATATAACTAATAGTTACATAGTAGCTAGCTTAGGATTTATATATATTTGACAGGCAACTTTGTATTTATTTTAACTAGGTACAATAGTTATTAAATAGTTATTAACTATTTAATAACTTCCTAGTTAAAATAAGTACAAATTTACCTGTAAAATAAATCCTAAACGAAATTACAATTACACCTAACTTAAATTAATTAAATAAATTACCTACAATTAACTACAATTAAATTAAATAAACTAAAGTACAAAAAAAGCAAACACTAAATTACAGAAAATAAAAAAAGAAATACAATTTTTTTAAACGAATTACACCTAATCTAATCCCCGTAATAAAATAAAAAAGCCCCCCAAAATAATAAAATTCCCTACCCTGTACTAAATTAGAAATAGCCCTTAAAAGAGCCTTTTGCGGGGCATTGCCCCAAATTAATCAGCTCTTTTACCTGTAAAAAAAAAAAACAATACCCCCCCAACATTAAAACCCACCACCCACACAGCCAACCCTACTCTAAAACCCAACCAATTCCCCCTTAAAAAAAACCTAACACTAACCCCCTGAAGATCACCCTACCTTGAGCCGTCTTCACCCAGCCGGACACAAGTGGACGTCCAGAGGGGCAGAAGTCTTCATTCGATCCGGCCAGAAGAGGACATCCATACTGGCAGAAGTCTTCATCCAGACGGCATCTTCTATCTTCTTCCATCTGGAGCGGAGCGGGTCCATCTTGAAGACATCCGACGCAGAGCATCCTCTTCCATCCGACGGCGACTGAAGAATGAAGGTTCCTTTAAGTGATGTCATCCAAGATAGCGTCCCTTCAATTCCGATTGGCTGATAGAATCCTATCAGCCAATCGGAATTAAGGTAGGAAAAATCCTATTGGCTGATGCAATCAGCCAATAGAACTGAGCTCGCATTCTATTGGCTGACTGGAACAGCAAAAAGAAAGCAAGCTCAATCCTATTGGCTGATTGGATTTTATTATTTTGGGGGGCTTTTTTATTTTATTATGGGGATTATATTAGGTGTACATAGTTTTAAAAAATTGTAATTCTTTTTTTATTTTCTGTAATTTAGTGGGGGGGGTTTGTACTTTAGTTTATTTAATTTAATTGTAGTTAATTTATTTAATTAATTTAATGATAGTGTAGTGTTAGGTGTAATTGTAATTTAGGTTAGGATTTATTTTACAGGTAAATTTGTACTTATTTTAACTAGGAAGTTATTAAATAGTTAATAACTATTTAATTACTATTGTACCTAGTTAAAATAAATACAAAGTTGCCTGTCAAATAAATATAAATCCTAAGCTAGCTACAATGTAACTATTAGTTATATTGTAGCTATCTTAGGGTTTATTTTACAGGTAAGTATTTAGTTTTAAATAGGAAAAAATTAAGTGGGGGAGGTATTTAAGCCTTTGGCTGCTGTGTCTTTGCCGCTTCCTCCTGGTGGCCAGGTTCTTAATTCCCACAAGTAATGAATGAAGCAGCAGACTCTCCTACCCTTTAGATGGAAATTAAACTTAGACATTTTAAACTTCCATTATCAGTTTAGCTTAGTTCTCTTAATTTGCCTTGTTAAAGAGTATTCCTATGTGAGCTCAGTAACATGCATGTGTCTACAGCCATCTGGCAGCAGTGCTTGCAACAATGTTTATTGCAGTGTTATGTAATATTGCAAATACTGATGCCATAGAGTGCTAGACACATGCACGCTCCTAAGCTCATATCAGCCTATCTAGATTTATGCTTCAACAAAAAATGCCAAGAGAAAGAAGCAAATTTGTTAATATACATAAATGTGAAAGTCGTTTAAAATTGTATTGTCTATCTGAATCATGATTGTTAAATTTAGAATTTACTGTCCCTTTAACCCTTTAGTGACCACAGCACATTTTTGAATTTTCTTACCGTTTGGGACCAGGGCTATTTTTACATTTCTGCTGTGTTTGTGTTTAGCTGTAATTTTCCTCTTACTTATTTACTGTACCCACACATATTATATACCGTTTTTCTCACCATTTAATGGATTTTCTAAAGATACTATTATTTTCATCATATCTTATAATTTACTATGGCCTAGATTTAGAGTTGGGCGGTAGCCGTGAAAACCAGCGTTAGAGGCTCCTAACGCTGGTTTTTACCGCCCGCTGGTATTTGGAGTCAGTCAGGAAAGGGTCTAACACTCACTTTGCAGCCGCGACTTTTCCATACCGCAGATCGCCCTACGCCATTTGCGTATCCTATCTTTTCAATGGGATCTTCCTAACGCCGGTATTTAGAGTCTAGGCTGAAGTGAGAGTTAGAAATCTAACGACAAAACTCCAGCTGCAGAAAAAAGTCAGTAGTTAAGAGCTTTCTGGGCTAACGCCGGTTTATAAAGCTCTTAACTACTGTGCTCTAAAGTACACTAACACCCATAAACTACCTATGTACCCCTAAACCGAGGTCCCCCCACATCGCCGCCACTCTATTAAAAATTTTTAACCCCTAATCTGCCAACTGCACACCGCTGCCACCTACGTTATCCCTATGAACCCCTAATCTGCTGCCCCTAACACCAAGAATAGGGGTAATATAAGCGCCTACTATGTACCTGTAGCCCAGGGGAGGTGCGTCTAGCAGGCACCTAAAATAGCAATGGATAAAGGAAAAACCCAGGCGCCAACTATACGAAGGCAGGTAAATACATATACTGACAGAAAATGACTATAAAACAATTTATTAAATTCAGAATGGTATATACAGTACAATAAAATACACAGTACAAAAAAAAGCAATATAACCAAATTTCATGGATCCATGATGGTTTCACAATAAATCAAAACTACAAGGATAAATACATAGATAAAATCAAGAGGATGTAAAAACAACAAAGCCTTCTTTAAATACTAAAAATATGAACCTTCTAATAAAAATATATTGATCCTTCTAATAGCAATGTTCCAATCGGTAAAATAATTAAGATATCAATATGTGGTATTCCTGGTGTGGGGGAAAAGAGAAAAAATAGCTGAAACAGGTGATCTCCAAAGTATGTGAAAGCTATGCAAATCCTAAAGGTATATATACTTAGTAGATCCAAGTGTGTGTCAATAAAAATGTCAGAACATGTCAATAAAAAATAGAACTCGTGAAGAAATGTCTTGTGGAGAAACTACAAATGTTGCCGGTGACGAAAGTGCCGGTGAAAAAAGTGCTAGAGTCTAGTGGCAACTGGAGACAAAAAATCCTTAAAGAATCCTTAAAAAACTGTGGAAGTACAATCAAATCCAAATCATGTGAATATGAAAATATGAAAAACAAATCCAATTGAGATGAAAAAGTCAATCCAAAGAAAAAATTAAAAATACTATAGATTCCAAAGTCTATGTCTAAACAGACACCCCTGAGAAAAAAATGTAAAGAACCGTGATGTGTGCAAAAATTCCTGCAATCAAATAATGGTCTAAAAATGTGATGAGCAGTGGCGTCACTAGGGTTGGTGTCACCCGGTGCGGTAAGTCATGGTGTCACCCCCCCCCAGAAAGCAGACACACACAAAAACACAGGCAAACACACATACAAACACTCAGACACACTTAAAAACATACTCAGATGCACACACAAACACTCAGAAACACACTCAGACACACACACAAAAACACACACACAAAAACACTGAGACACACAAAAACTCAGACACACACATACAAAATATGTAAACTGCACTGCATTAATTATGAAGCTCATGCCTAGAGCTGCTCCCTGGCTCAGCAGAACATCAAATGAAAGATAAACAGAGCACTCTAAAATAAATCACTGAAGAAAAGGTTTAGGCGCGCAAACTATGAAAATTCTGCTCTCTGACTCTGTTCCAAGTCGGTCAGTGCACAGTCCTGGGCCGCATATCACTGAGCAGTGAGCACAGATAGGCAGGCAGGTTTAGGCTAGCAGCGCAACTTTGCAAGCCCCACGGCACACCCACAACATTCATAGTGAAATTGGGCAGGGGAGGAGCAAAGTACAAACAAGCAAAAGCAGCCGGGAAAACTATTTGTTGAAATTGCAGCACTGGCTCAAGGGGCAAAAAAATTGTGTGTCTACAACTCTAATAAAATAATCTATGCATCTCAACATTGTATTTCTTTGAATTTCAATAAAATTTAAAAAAAAATTTTTTTTTTTTTTTTTTTGGTGTCACCCCCTGGAGGGTGTCACCCAGGTGTGGCCCGCACCCCCCGCACCCCCCTAGTGACGCCACTGGTGATGAGATTCCTAATCCCCTTGATAGGTGAATGTCCCACCATAAAAAGTTGATAGTAGAGAATTGTAAATGTATTTCCTCCTGGAAAAAATAACAAATATAGTGTAGATGGTACAATTAAAAACTCAGATTTGAAAAGTTGACCTCAGCGCCTAATGATAACCTTTAAGCCTGGGAAGGGGGACTCCTAGCTATTACCCAATGAAAGAAACAGAATAAGAGAAGATCCCAGGCGCCTACCCTAAGGAGGCTAGGTTTGAATAAATATAGATCTAAAATTCAGTGTGGTCTAAAATGTGTTTTAATACATAGATTTAGATTATTAAAAAACTTGGATAAAAAATGTTGACAGATATAAACAAATTTAAACAAATTTACATACAAAACTTCATGGATCCATGATAAATAACAGATAAAATTTTCTTATAAAAATTTCCTTATAAAAACAATGAAATAAAATAAAAAATAAGTAATGGATGAGATAAAATTCTTAGGTAGTTGTATGCAGTATTGCAGCAAGGTATTCAACATGAAAGTAAAAACAATTGCAGACAATTCTGGTGAAACATATCAAAGTGAAAAAATTGCAGTGAAAAAAATGCAAAAAATGCAAAAATGCAAAAAAAACTTCTCTAAGCGGAATCCAAAACAATAATAGGAAAAGTCTGTAGTCCTATTTTGAATAGTGTGATCCAGTGGCTGGAGATCCCAAAAAGATAGAAAGAGGATATCCAAACTAATGTCAAATATGTGCAAATGTTGCAAACTTGGGTGTGGAAATGTCACAGCAAAACAAATGGTGTTTAAAAATGTTGTTTAAAAATAAAATGTGATGTGAGTGCTCCAATATTCTTCAAAAATGCATATCTTCAAAACAAATCTTCAAATCAAATCAAATTTAAAGTGATACTTGATAGTTGATATAGGGACAATAAAAGGAAAACAACAAGAAAAAACGAAAAAATGACCTGTGGAAAAAGAAGAAAAAATATAGTGTAGATTGTCCTAGAAGTGTAGCAAACAATAGAATAAGGCTTACCAGTGCTGGTCAACGCGTTTCGGCCCGTACTAGGCCTTTCTCAAGCTTGAGAAAGGCCTAGTACGGGCCGAAACGCGTTGACGCGTTTTTTCTTGTTGTTTTCCTTTTATTGTCCCTATATCAACTATCAAGTATCACTTTAAATTTGATTTGATTTGAAGATTTGTTTTGAAGATATGCATTTTTGAAGAATATTGGAGCACTCACATCACATTTTATTTTTAAACAACATTTTTAAACACCATTTGTTTTGCTGTGACATTTCCACACCCAAGTTTGCAACATTTGCACATATTTGACATTAGTTTGGATATCCTCTTTCTATCTTTTTGGGATCTCCAGCCACTGGATCACACTATTCAAAATAGGACTACAGACTTTTCCTATTATTGTTTTGGATTCCGCTTAGAGAAGTTTTTTTTGCATTTTTGCATTTTTTGCATTTTTTCACCAAAATTTTTTTTCAATGCAATTTTTTCACTTTGATATGTTTCACCAGAATTGTCTGCAATTGTTTTTACTTTCATGTTGAATACCTTGCTGCAATACTGCATACAACTACCTAAGAATTTTATCTCATCCATTACTTATTTTTTATTTTATTTCATTGTTTTTATAAGGAAATTTTTATAAGAAAATTTTATCTGTTATTTATCATGGATCCATGAAGTTTTGTATGTAAATATGTTTAAATTTGTTTATATCTGTCAACATTTATATCCAAGTTTTTTAATAATCTAAATCTATGTATTAAAACACATTTTAGACCACACTGAATTTTAGATCTATATTTATTCAAACCTAGCCTCCTTAGGGTAGGCGCCTGGGATCTTCTCTTATTCTACAATTAAAAACTCACATTTAGAATAAGGCTTACCAGTGTCTACGCGTTTCGGCCCGTGTCAGGCCTTTCTCAAGACTGTTTTTTTCTTTGTGAATAGGTGCCTTATATAGGGTGTTTGACCCTTAACCGGAGATTGATTCACTTCCGGTTTTCGTTAGTGCCCTGTAGTGGCTTATCGTCTAATTTTGATGTTTCATATACCGTTAACAAGACCCTTTGGTGTCAACATGATTCGTCATATTTATTTTTTATATTCAAGTATTATCTTCGAAGTTGAGTATAAAGTGTGTTTACCTTTCTCGCGTATGACGTGTCGTCACTTCCGGTTAGAGCCGATTTCAATATAAAATAATTTAATTTGATATGCGGGGGTCTAAATCTACTGCGGACACTTACCGCTAACAGATCGGATGATAAAAATTTAAATAATTGGAGTGAAGGAAGAAGATATTATATCTTTTTATCCTTTCTAAACTCCGTGTTTTGCTGGCTCTGATTGGTCGTGACGTCACGGAAATGAGCAGCTTTGATTGGGTAATGTAAGGACATGTGTATAGACATTTACGTCTATGTGGGGGTGTTGTCCGTGATTTCCTTATTGATTGGAGCGAATGTAGTGTTTACTTAACAGGTAAACTGATGTCTCTAACAGTTGGGAGGACAGTGGGGGAATATTCAATCAATCTCTTATGTTGTCATATGTGATATTCTTGCTATAAATAATGATTACCTATTCTTTTTTGGCAATAAAGCAAAGAGTATGTTTGGTTTTTACACAAGTATATTACTGTGTTTTTAATTTCATATATATTATATCGGACCATCCATATATTGTAGCTATATTAGGGTTTATTTTACAGGTAAGTATTTAGCTTTAAATAGGAATAATTTATTTAATAAGAGTTAATTTATTTCGTTAGATTTAAATTATATTTAATTTAGGGGGGTGTTAGGGTTAGAATTAGCTTTAGGGGTTAAAAAATTTATTAGAGTAGCGGTGAGCTCCGGTCGGCAGATTAGGGGTTAATACTTGAAGTTAGGTGTCGGCAATGTTAGGGAGAGCAGATTAGGGGTTAATACTATTTATTATAGGGTTATTGAGGCGGGAGTGAGGCGGATTAGGGGTTAATACATTTATTATAGTAGTGGTGCGGTCCGGTCGGAAGATTAGGGGTTAATAAGTGTAGGTAGGTGGAGGCGACGTTGGGGGCGGCAGATTAGGGGTTAATAAATATAACATAGGGGTCGGCGGTGTTAGGGGCAGCAGATTAGGGGTACATAGGTATAATGTAGGTTGCGGCGGTGTACGGAGCGGCAGATTAGGGGTTAATAATAATATGCAGGGGTCAGCGATAGCGGGGGCGGCAGATTAGGGGTTAATAAGTGTAAGGTTAGAGGTGTTTAGACTCGGGGTACATGTTAGGGTGTTAGGTGCAGACTTAGGAAGTGTTTCCCCATAGGAAACAATGTAGCTGCGTTAGGAGCTGAACGCTGCTTTTTTGCAGGTGTTAGGTTTTTTTTTCAGTTCAAACAGCCCCATTGTTTCCTATG
The DNA here is from genome assembly GCF_027579735.1 of Bombina bombina. Lineage (NCBI taxonomy): Eukaryota > Metazoa > Chordata > Amphibia > Anura > Bombinatoridae > Bombina > Bombina bombina. The sequence goes on along the minus strand of NC_069501.1, from coordinate 1,090,867,085 downwards.
GGGGAATCGTGCACGAGCACGTTTTTGAAGCTGGCCGTGTCCGTAAGCACCGCTGGAATTTAGAGTTGCAGTGGCGGTAAATATGCTCTACGCTCCCTTTTTGGAGCCTAACGCAGCCCTTCTGTGAACTCTAAATACCAGCGGTATTTAAAAGGTGCGGGAGAAAAAAAGCCAGCGTAGCTAACGCACCCCTTTGGCCGCAGAACTCTAAATCTAGCTGTATGGTTTTTGTTTATAAAATATGATAAAAAAATGGAAAAAAACACTTTTTCTAACTTTGACCCCCAACATCTGTTACACATCTACAACCACAAAAAACACCAATGCTAAATAGTTTCTAAATTTTGTCCTGAATTTAGAAATATTAAATGTTTACATGTTCTTTGCTTATTTTTGCAAGTTATAGGGCAATAAGTACAAGTAGCACTTTGCTATTTCTAAGCCATTTAAAAAAAAAATAGCGATAGTATTGGAACACTGATATCTGTCAGGAATCCCAGTGATGGGCCGCCTCCCTCATATCCCTCCCACGCCACCAACGATCGGCACCATTGCTGGCCAATGCAGAGGGGGCAACATTGAGGCATTGCTGCAATACCCTGAAAGCATCTGGAAGCGATCACAATCGCTTCCAATGCTTGAAACCCCAGAGGACATGCCAGGCACGTCCTTGTTCATTAACTGACACCCAATGTAGGACCACATCCTCGGTCGCCAAGGGGTTAATGGCCCTTTAACTCCAAGAATGGTACTTTGTATATGCTCCCTCTGTGCTGATCTCAAAGCATACTTAGCTGCTGATTAGGAAGTACTGCTTAGTAAGAGCACAAGTTTGATTGCCAGGCAGCCAAAAACCACTATATGTGTACCTAGCTAATATCAGCAACTGGTTTGTGCACAAGTTACCCAGACTTTTTCTGCACATATATTGCTTGTATAATGCACTACAAAAGTGTAGTAGGGACATTTATTCACAGTATTCTATTTCACTTGTACAACCTTTTACAAATAGATTTAGTTTTCACAAACTATAATATAAAACTATAATACAGGTGGCCCTCGGTTTACAACGGTTCAATTTGCAATGTTTCAGAATAACAACCTTTTTTTTCAGTCATGTGATGTGACTGCTATGGAAAAGCATTGAGAAGCAGTGCATTGATTAAAATAGCCAGTAGGTGGAGCTGTCCGCTTGTGTTACAGCAAAGATATGCAAGCCAAGCAAGTTGAAATGAATCAGTGCAAAAGGAACAAAGTCTTCCTGTCTATAAATCAGTCCAGATTGGAATGCATAGAAAGAACAGTTTGCAGAAAAATGCAAGTAAAGTCTGTGTTGTGTGATTATATTATTAGGTTTATAATGCTGTTTAGCAAATGTTTTTGTTAATTTATCTTAGTTTAATTATATATTCTGTGTTGTGTGATTATTTTATTAGGTTTATAATGCTGTTTAGCATTTAAAGTCTTCATTTCAAAGCTTTAAAAATAAAATATTAGGTGTTACTTATGCCAATTTTGAGAGGGGCCTGGAACCTAACTCACTCACTTCCCATTGACTTACATTATAAACTGGGTTTCAATTTACAACGGTTTCGATTTACAACCATTCCTTCTGGAACCTAACCCCAGCGTAAACTGAGGGCTACCTGTATATGAAACTGCAGTATGTCAAAGCAAATTACAAACATTCTTCTATTTAATATAAAAACATTATGTAGTTCATATTGTATCTCCACATCTATCTATCTATCTATCTATCTATCTAAACTACATACATACAATACAATACATTATCTTCTTTATATGCAGTCTTACCATATTCTCTCAACTCTATCGAACAACATACAGATTACCAATGAAAACAAGTTGTCACATTTGGCAAACAAGCTGGGAATGTTGCTAAGCACCGACATGTCTCTTGAGAACATTCCTAAATGTTTCCGTTGGAAGTAAACTTTCAGATGCCATCCAAGTAGTTTATAAGTGCCAGATTCTGCTTTTAGCTATATGTGGATCCCATTTGTCAAGCAAGAAAAACAATGCAAACTCTTTACTAACAGTTCTTTGCTCTGGGGAGAAGGTACAATGCGTACAACAATTTTAATCAGCATTGTCTAGAATTTCCAGGTGTCTAGTAATAAACTAAACAGTCCAATGTTTCAGTAGGTGTTCTGGTAAAATCTATATAGAAAATTGGACACTTAAATGTCAGTTATATAAAAAATTCTCTCAGTTGCTGCTAAATTCTATATGTCCTAATAGTTTGCAAGGTTGTCTCTGGCAGTAAGAAATACCACTGTGCATGCACAGAATTACTTTTTTCTGCCCCTTTAAGACTATATACAACGTACCCCATTACATCTATCAATCCCTGTGCCCCTTTACCATTAGCGCCAGCTTTCTAAAGCAAAGCGTTAGAGAGATATTTTACTACGAAAATAGAACGCCGCTCCTGGCTCTACTGAGTGGGTCTGTTTTTTTCTCCTAAGCGCATCGCAGCACACTGTCTAATCACAGCCAGCCCGATCGCATTATTAAACTCAATGTAGCTCGCTCCTGCTACCAGACCAGAGCAGGAGCGCGCTACATTGAGTTTAATAGCGCGATCTGGCACGCTGTGATTAGACAGCGCGCCCGCGATGCGTTTAGGAGAAAAAACAGACCCGCTCAGTAGAGCCAGGAGCGGCGTTCTGTTTTCATAGCTGGCGCTAAGCTAATGTTATATAATTCTGCACTTTTGTGCAGAATTATATAACATTATTTGCAATGTTTACTGCCCCTTTAAGGCTACTTTCCCTATCTAGAAGCAAAAAATAGGGGCACCAGAAAGACTTTTAGTATGCAATCAGGAAATTAAAGATTAGTCTCAGTGGACTAGAATAATGGACATATAGTAGAACATATAAGATATGCTGTTAAAACATATTAAAACATATTTATTAATTAAAGGGATACTGAACCAAAATTGTTTATTTCATGATTCAGATAGAGCATGCAATTTTAAGCAACTTTCTAATTTACTCCTATTATCAAATTTTCTTCGTTCTCTTGCTATCTTTATTTGAAAAAGAAGGCATCTAAGCTAAGGAGCCAGTCAATCTTTGGTTCATACACTGTCAGCATTTATCATTGCACAAGCAGTTCACCAGAACTGCTTGTGCAATATTGCCCCCTGCAGATTCCCGGCCAATCGGCTGCTAGCAGGGGATGTCAATCAACCAGATCGTATTCAATCGGGTTGATTTCTGTCCGCCGCCTCAGAGCTTGATAATTTGGCCCCTCTATCTGAATCATAAAAGAAAAAATTTGGGTTCAGTGCCCCTTTAACATTTAAGTTAAAACATTTTATAACTTTAAAAAATACACAAAAATCTCTTATGGAAACGTTTAGGAAGCCAAAAACAAAACATAGCTGGAATTGGCTACTCTTAATTAATAGTGTGCAACTGACTTTTTGTATGCTTTATGTTGATTGAGCATATCCACTAGGGGGAATACAAGCTTAAAATCATATCATATTTTATATTTAATGAACTTTTTTATTTTTTATTTATATATATATATATATATATATATATATATATATACACAAATCGTATATTTTTTAATATATATGCAATTATTTATTCATTCATATATATATATATTAATATTGATCAATTCTAATTTTTGAATTCCCATATCATGGAAACCTCATATAGAACCCAATTTCTAGTTGTCGAAGTACTGCACATAAAAATCCCACTTTTATAGAATAATATATCCACAATTTTAATTCTCTATACATAGCCATCTGATGTATTTGAAGGCCCCTATACATATCCTTTATAAGTTGTGATAGATGAAATTTGTCTATATGTAAGCAGAATTACGCATCTATATCTATAAAAATACAATGCCAATAACCCATTCATGTTTGCACACAGTTCACACTTAATATTGCCCTTTTTAAAAATGGGTTCCCATTCACTCAGTTTGGAAAACCGGAAGTGAGACCATAACGCCAAACCAGAAGTTGCATAAAACCCGGAAATGACATCAGCTATACCGGAAGTGACATCACTATGCCTTGAATCCATTTTTTAACAATAGGCGGCAAAAAAACGCCATTTTTTGGTGGGATAATGAGCAACAAATCCCATTGGTCAAGAGACCATTTATATTCTCAACAATTATTAGCCTCCTTATGTCTTGAAAAAGGCCCTCTCAAGGGCCGAAACACGTTGACTTAACCTTTACCAGGATTTATCAGGCTTGTATTTCTCCCCCAAGGATCCTCTAACATATTTGGTGAGTGATTATTTCAATATACTCCACCTTTTAGATGATTTTTTGCACATGTTGTTTTTTCTATTTGCTTTTTAGGTACCTTTTCACTGATCATCGCCACTATCATTTTATCTTTATTTTTTATTTTTCTACACACTCATCATACATCATCCATGATCGCTGTAACAATTCCAGGATAACGGATTAAGGGAACTTTCCTTTCATCTTTCTAACCACATTCACTATCAACTAGGATTACCTGACTTATTTTTTGATTACCTGACTTTTCTTTTATTATTGGATATCATTTTTACACTTTTTTTTATCACGTGTACACATTATTTTTTACACACCTAGGTGATAAAAGACAAATTAGGGAACCTTTGAGGAGACTCCTCTTACTATTTTTCTTATTATTATTTTTGAGGACAATACTTTCAGTCCGGTACTTTCTTGCACACTATTAATTAACAGTAGCCAATTCCAGCTGTGTCTGGTTTTTGGCTTCCTTAACGTTTCCATAAGAGATATTTGTGTATCTTTTAAAGTTATGAGATGTTTTAGTGCTTGTAGCATACTCTTTATCCAAGATCTTGTTAGGGGATCTTTTAATAGTGAAGCTTGTATGCTTAACCGGGCACAGTCTACTACATAATAAACTACTTTACCTATCTACCTCTTTCATTGTCTCTTTAAGACTTCTTGATTATCTACCCTATACTCCTGATCTTTAATGCTACCCAATACCCTTCCCAAAAATCTACCAAACCCTTTAACCCTTCTGCCCCTTTACGACTACCTGTCTCTCTGATTTTTTAAGAACACCGGCCCCCAAACCCATTTCCTTTTAAATCTATCTCCCCTTACCCTTTTAAGATTATCTTTCCTACCCATGTAAAACTATTTCCCCTACCCCATTAAAATGATCTACCTCTATAAATTAAGACAATCTACCACTTTTAACTCCTGTCCCTTAAAAACTATATACCCCTACCCCTTTTAAGACTATGAACCCCCAACTGCCCCTTTAAGCCTATCTAAACCAGCCCCTTTAAGACTACCTTACCTCCTAACCCTTTAAGACTAACTGACTCCCTAATCCCATTGTGCTGTAGACTTATTATCCCCCATAATACCCTGTGCCTTTAATACTAGCTGACCTTATCCTCTAGCCCTTTAAGGCTATTTAGCCCTACTCCCTGCTCATTTGAGCCTTACTGACCCTAAACCCCCTACTTTTAAATGGTCATTCCATTTTTAAAAAAAAATAGCGTTGCTCTTTTAAAATATATTTATATATATTTTTTTTAGGTGTCACTCTTTAGTTATGACGCTTGTTTGAGCTGTCACTCCTTTGAACAGAAACCACTTCAAATTATGGAAACTTGAGACTCTAATGGATTTATTTTAAACAATGAACAGTGTATGTTGCAGTTGTAATACTGTAAACATATTTTTCTTTTGCATTATCTTGAAAAACTAAAATGCCATTTAAGTATAATTTCTTAAGTTTTTTTTTAAGGATTTCAGTGGTCTCTTGTTTAAAAAGATAGATAATCTCTTTGTTACCCATTCCCCAGTTTTGCATAACCACCATGGTTATATTAATATACTTTTTACATCTGCAATTACCATGTGTCTAAGCATCTGCAGACTGACCCCTTATTTTAGTTCTTTTGACAGACATGCAATCAGTGCTGACTCCTAGGTAACTCCACGTGCGTGAGCACAATGTTATCTATATGGCACACATGAAATAACGTCCTCTAGTTGCGAAAAACTCTCAAAATGCATTCAAATAAGAGGCGGCCTTCAAGGGCTAAGAAATTAGCATATGAGCCTACCGAGGTTTAGCTTTCAACTAAGAATATCAAGAGAACAAAGCAAAATTGATGATAAAAGTAAATTGGAAAGTTGTTTAAAATTACATTCCCTATCTGAATCATGAACATTTATTTTTGTCTAGACTGTCCCTTTAACAGTTCAACTTCTTTCTAAATATTCACATCTCAGCAGTGGGATAAACATGAACAGTATTATTGTATTAATAGTCATATTTAATAGACACGTGTGTGATAGTTATTTGTCGCTTTGCCAAACTAAGGATTATTTTCACTTTAAAAATGATCATCTTGATTTCTCTTGACAATCACACTATAATGACTAATTTCCCATGACAATCATAACATAACACATGCTTGAAAATATCAAACTTTTACAACTGAGTAATGGAAATATTAATCTCTCAATAGGGAAACACTTTAAAAAGACTATTACAATAGTGTAATTTTATATCATGTTTATTATTTAGATGAATTTCAATTTACCACTAACTTGAAAAAATGAAAATATAATTTGTAGAACATTATTGGTGTGAGTTTTATAAGGCATGTACGTATAAAAGTTACACTTATACTTGCAATTTCTGTTACTTTATAGAGTAAATTTAAAGGGATATTAAAGTCAAAATTAAACTTTAATGATTTAGATAGAGGATGCAATTTTAAAAACCGTCTTTTTATATCTATATTTTTTGAGTCACCAGCTCCTACTGAGCATATGCAAGAAATCACCAAATATACATATATATATATATATATATATATATATATATATATATATATATATATATATATATATATATATATATTTGTGATTGGCTGATAGCTGTCACATGATAAAGGGGGAGTGGAAATAGACCTAACTGAAAATTGTCAGAAAAAAAATCTACTACTCATTTGAAGTTCAGACTAAATGCTATTGCATTGTCTTTTTTTTTTTACACACACATATATATATATATATATATATATATATATATCCCTAATTAATTAAAATCAGCTGATATATATATATATATATATATATATAAGAATAAAAAAAAGAATAATATTTTATATGGGCTATAATTTTAGCTGTACGTTGATGATTTTTCATTAATTTATTACTAAAGTCTGTAATATTTACTACAACACTGAACATGCTACAGTGAAAAGGCAGCAAATCTACCTGATCATTTCTCTGGTATTACACAAGAAGCTATTAAACCACTTATTCTAAAAGGGAAGCTAAGTGTTTTCAATCATTGGTGCATAAAAGAGCTCTTGATATTACAGTTATTATAGTCATTTATTTATTAAGCTTCAACATATTCTGCTACAGAACCAGGAAATAAATCACAAGAAACAGCAATACTGCAATCATGTTTATTACAGCAGACTAGTAACTAATGCTAGTTCCACTGTGCGTGTGTATATGCACTAGGGTTGCCAGGTGTCCAGTATTTAACCAGACAATCCAGTATTTAACCAGGCAGTCCAGTATTCAACCAGACTTTCCAGTATTTAACCAGACAATCCAGTATTTAACCAGGCAGTCCAGTATTCAACCAGACATTCCAGTATTTTAGTAAGCTGTCCAGTAAAATCAAAATACTGGACATCCAGTTTTTTTGTTTTTTTTAAAGTTCCTGAGTGTTTGCTAAATGTAAAAGGTCTCCTCAATGCTTTATAAATATGGAGCAGAAAGAAGTAAGAGCAGTCAAGGGGATACAATTACCTGTTTATGCGTGTTACTTGAAGCTACAGAAGTAAAATAATTGGTTTATATGTTACTGGCAGCAAAGGGGTGAAATGATTGCTCAGTTGTGAAAAGTATACATGTGGAATCAACATTGGGGGCTAAGGTAGAGCTTTTTGGATTGAGCAGAAGAAATAGCAACCAAAAACAGAACTTTCCAAGATAACAATTTAATATCAATGGAATGCATGGGTTCAAACGGAACCCCTTGAAGAACTCAAAGAACTAAATTCAAACTCCAGGGAGGAGTAATAAGTCTAAATACAGGCTTAATTCTGGTTAGAGCCTGACAAAGAGACTGAACATCTGGCACATCTGCCAAACGTTTGTGAAGCAAAATTAACAAAGCAGAAATCTGTTCCTTTAACGAACTTGCTGATAACCATTTCTCCAATCCTTCTTGGAGAAAAGACAGAATCCTGGGAATCCTAACTTTACTCCATGAGTAACCCTTGGATTCACACCAATAAAGATATTTACGCCATATCTTATGATAGATTTTTCTAGTGACAGGCTTACGAGCCTGTATCAAAGTATCGATGACCGAATCAAAGAATCCCCGCTTAAATAAAATCAAGCGTTCAATCTCCAAGCAGTCAGCTGCAGAGAATTTAGATTTGGATGTTGGAAAGGTCCTTGAATGAGAAGGTCCTGTCTCAAAGGAAGTTTCCACGGTGGCAGAGAGGACATGTCCACTAGATCCGCATACCAAGTCCTGCATGGCCACGCAGGCGCTATCAGGATTACTGAAGCTCTCTCCTGTTTGATCGGTGGAAACCCATAAGCTAGGCTGAACGACCAATGTACTGCCAAGGCATCTATCAGTTCGGGCCTGAGGATCCCTCAACCTGGATCCATAGCGTGGAAGCTTGGCATTCTGACGAGATGCCATCAGATCTAATTCCGTTCTGCCCCATTGGTGAATCAATGAGGCAAACACCTCCGTATGGAGTTCCCACTCCCACGGATGAAAAGTCTGACGACTTAGAAAATCTGCTTCCCAGTTCTCTACTCCTGGGATGTAGATTGCCGATAGATAGCAAGAGTGGGCTTCTGCCCATCGGATTATCTTTGATACTTCTATCATCGCTAAGGAACTCCTTGTTCCCCCCTGATGATTGATATACGCCACAGTCGTGATATTGTCCGACTGGAATCTGATGAATTTGGCTGCAGCCAACTGAGGCCACACCTGAAGTGCATTGAATATTGCTCTCAGTTCCAGAATATTGATTGGAAGTAGAGACTCCAAACACCCTGAGCCTTCAGGGAATTCCAGACTGCACCCCAGCCCAGAAGACTGGCGTCTGTTGTCACTATCACCCACGAGGGTCTGCGGAAACATGTCCCCTGGGACAGATGATCCGGCGACAACCACCAAAGAAGACAGTCTCTGGTCTCTTGATCCAGATTTATCTGAGGAGATAAATTTGCATAATCCCCATTCCGCTGTCCGAGCATGCACAGCTGCAGTAGTCTGAGATGAAAGCGAGCAAACGGAATGATGTCCATTGCCGCTACCATTAATCCAATGACCTCCATACATTGAGCCACTGATGGCCGAGGAATGGACTGAAGTGTTCAGCAAGTATTTAGAACCTTTGATTTTCTGACCTCCGTCAGAAATATTTCCATGTCTACCAAGTCTATCAGAGTTCCCAAGAAGGGAACCCTTGTCCGTGGAACTAGTGAACTCTTTTCTATGTTCACCTTCCATCAACAGTGCCAAAAATTATTGCACCCTAAGACAAAGGGTGAAATTAAGTTTTAAAAGATATTTATAGTAAAAAATATGTTTGATTTGAAAAAATAACCCCTGCAAAATGACTCGACAATGATCCGGTTAACAGAACACCAGTTTAGGCCCAACCGGAGCTAATGCCTGCTGCCTTCTCAGTCAGAGTAAACTGCGCGTCTGAGCACGCGAAAATAGGCCCCGTCCATCATGGACGACGTTCGCATTAGACTGTACAACCGCATGGGAAGCGGTTAGCAATAAAGCCATGTGGTCCCCTAAGCACAACATAAACATACAACCATACTGATTATTTGATCTTTCCAAATAAAAACCGGTCAGCTGCCTCTCCCAGTGTCCCTTTATATATGCTGCTTCAAGCCCTTTATAAATGCTGAGCCCAGTACTATGTCAATAAAATAAATAAACACAGGATTTTCAGTAATACCCTTTGCTTACAGGTCTACTGCTTACCCCTTCCCTTGCAGGGAAAAAATGTCAGCCAGTTCTGATATACCAAGTCTCCTCAGAAATAAAGTACTGAACATACCTCAATGCTGCTTGTAGCATGAAACCGTTCTCCATACTGAAGATTTCTCTTGTACTACCTTCAGAAGCTCTGTGGGAACCAACATGGATCTTAGTTACATCTGCTAAGATCATCAACCTCAGGGCAGAAATCTTCTTCCATATCTCCCTGAGGAAAATAGTACTCACCGGTACCATTTAAAATAAAAAAACTTCTTGATTGAAGAAACTAAAACTAACACCTCACTTTACCTCTTCCTATTACTAACACAGGCAAAGAGAATGACTGGGGGTGGAGGGAAGGGAGAAGCTATATATACAGCTCTGCTGTGGTGCTCTTTGCCACTTCCTGTTAGCAGGAGGTTAATGTCCCACAAGTAAGGATGAAATCCGTGGACTCGTCGTACCTTGTAGAAGAAAGTATTTCCCCATAGGAATCAATGGGGCTTCGTTAAGAGCTGAACGCTGCTTTTTTTCAGGTGTTAGGTTTTTTTTCAGCCGGCTCTCCCCCATTGATTCCTATGGGGAAATCATGCACAAGCACGTTTTGCCAGCTCACCGCTACCGTAAGCACCGCTGGTATTGAGGTGAGATGTGGAGCAAAATTTTGCTCTTCGCTCACTTTTTTGCGGTTAACGCAGAGTTTCTAAAAACCCGTAATACCAGTGTTGTCTGTAGGTGAGCGGTGAGCTTAAACTGCTCGTTAGCAACGCACCCCTGTTAACGCAAAACTCGTAATCTAGGTGGCAGTGTGGTTGCCCATGGACAAAACCAACGTTACTTTCACATACTTTTTTGTGGTGCTTGTTAATAATTGGAAAAGTGTTGTCTTGGGTTTATCAACTCCTTTTAGCTGTGGAATTCGATAAGTGAAAAATGCCCTTGTAAATGTGTTTAAGTATGGAGAATTTGAATTGTCATTAGCCAGCTGCCAGACATATTAAAGGTCAACACAAAAATAATAATTGTTAGTGTTTAAAAAGATAGATAATGCATTTACTACCCATTCCCCAGCTTTGCACAACCAACATTGTTATATTAATATACTTTATAACCTTTAAACCTCTAAATTTTTGTCTGTTTCTAAGCCATCACAGTCAGCCTCTTATCACATGCTTTTTCATTAGCTTTTCACAACAGGAGACGGCTAGTTCATATGAGCCATATAGATAACATTGTGCTCACACCCATGGGTTGTGGATGACACTCACTAATTGGCTTAAATGCAAGTCAATAGATAATAAATAAAAAGTCATGTATTAGGGGGCTGTCAGAAGAGGATTAGATACAAGGCAATAACAGAGGTAAAACGTGTAATACCATAACCATGTTTTGTGTGCAAAATTGGGGAATGGGTAATAAAGTGATTATCTATCTTTTTAAACAATAACAGTTTTTTAGTTGTTTGTCCCTTTAAGTATAGGATCATTTCTCAACAAACTAATCCCTGACCCCCCCCCCCCCCCCAAATTGGTCCTTAATCCAGTAGATTTGTTTTTTGGATAACACAATCTTAAAGATTAACAAAAATAACAATTTTGTGTTTACCTGTGTGGGGGGGGTTTAAAAATGTAGATGTTTAGGGGTATTAAAAGCAGAAGTATTTTAGGATAGTGATTAATGGGAAAATGCATTGACAATGCCAGGTTCAGAAATCATTATCTACTGAAAACAAGTGCAAGACTGATCAACCCCTTACAGTTCTAAGTCATAGACGCAGTTAGATTGGTAGCTGCCTGCTGCAATAAAGACCAGTGGCAGGAAATTAGCACTACTTTTATGAGAAGGGACAGACAAGCCAGAGATCAAATAGACGTATCATTGACCTTACTATCTCTATTCTGTATGTATATCAGTGATGAGAAGGGCCAGACAAGCCAGAGATCAAAAAGATGTATCATTGGCCTTACTATCTCTATTCTGTATGTATATCAGTGATGAGAAGGGACAGACAAGCCAGAGTTTAAATAGACGTATCATTGGCCTTACTATCTCTATTCAAGGGACACTGTACCCAATTTTTTTCTTTTGTAATTCAGAAAGAGCATGCAATTTTAAGCAACTTTCTAATTTACTCCTATTATCAATTTTTCTTCATTCTCTTGCTATCATTATGTGAAAAAGAAGGCATCTAAGTTTTTTTTGGTTCAGTACTCTGGACAGCACTTTTTTATTGGTGGATGAATTTATCCACCAATCAGCAAGGACAACCCAGGTTGTTCACCAAAAATGGGCCGGCATCTAAACTTACATTCTTGCATTTCAAATAAAGATATCAAGAGAATGAAGAAAATTTGATAATAGGAGTAAATTAGAAAGTTGCTTAAAATTTCATGCTCAATCTTAGTCAAGAAAGATTTTTTTTGGGTACAGTGTCCCTTTCAGTATGTATATCAGTGATGAGAAGGGCCAGGCAAGCCAGAGATCAAATAGACGTATCATTGGCCTTACTATCTCTATTCAGTATGTATATCAGTGATGAGAAGGGCCAGACAGGCCAGAGATCAAATAGACGTATCATTGGTCGTTCTATCTCTATTCTGTATGGAGCATTTCATCAACTAAATCATTTTTAAGGCTGGTCTTATTTGACATTAATAGTACAGCACGGCTAATAAGAGTATTGCAATTCATTTACAAAGAGGGATATCAGGTCACGCAGCTTTCCAAGTGATAATAAGTGACAGTGACAGAATTCACCAACTGGAAATCCCTAGAGCGTTCTTAGAAAGAGTACTGTAGAACATCAAAGCTCTTCAAATGCCATGTCCTTCTTCTGCATAAGATAGGGAGGTAAAACACTGTAGAAATGATTAAATGTGACTAATTCGCTGGAATAAGTGCTGGCTAATTAGTATATGAGTTGGAAATGCATTAAATATAATTTAAACTTACTCTAATAAATAAAATACTTTATTATTATTCGATTTTAATAAAGTGAAGACAGATACAAATGTGGATTTAATATATTATGAGATTATCTTTTACTTACTCAGAAATATTGCATTAATCATTAGTACAAACTAGCTTCTATATTTGTAAGGCGACAAAAACACCTTCAGATCGCAATATAAAGTGTTTATGTGTAGAAAAAAACTTTGCAATACAGTTATATAATTTGTTTTGCTTCCTTTTCCTGTAGTTTATGTCTAAACATTGTATTTTCTAATTCTGAGCAACCTGGTCCTTTATAGCTTTATCAGAGATGATCAGATAAGGAACTGAAAAACAATAAAGATGTTACTAACATAATGACTGTGCCTAGGTCTGGATTACCTCCTGAATTAAGGCAAGTGGCAGATGGAGTTTGCAGCAAACAACGTGAAATGCATTCTAAACATTTTCAAATATTGTTGTTACAAGGTGCTTAATGTCTCTTTAAAGGGACAGTCTACTCCAGAATTTGAATTGTTTAAAAAGATAGATAATTCCTTTATTACCCATTCCTCAATTCTGCATAACCAACACTGTTATATTAATACACTTTTTACCTCTGTGATTACCTTGTATCTAAGCCTCTGCAGACTGCCCCCTTATCTCAGTTCTTGTATCTCAGACTAGCATTTAGCCAATCAGTGCTGACTCATAAATAGCTTCACGGGAGTGAGTACAATTTTATCTAAATGGCACACATGAACTAGCACTGTCTGTGAAAAACTGTCAAAATGCCCTGAGATAAGAGGTGGCCTTCAAGGGCTTAGAACTTAGCATATCAGCCTACCTAGGTTTAGCTTTCAACAAAGAATACCAAGAGAACAAAGCAACATTTGATGATAAAATTAAATTGGAAAGTTGTTTATAATTGCAGGCCCTATCTGAATCATGAGAGTTTAATTTTAACTTGAGTGTCCCTTTAAATATCAAGGCTATGTTGCTCTATTTCATTGTTTAGGTAACATTCTATTTTAGGCAAATTTCAACAGCAAAATGTAAAATGACAATGCAAATTCACTTCAACAAAAAACAAAAAAGTTAGCTATATTTGTAAAATAGAAATATTGGCAGGGTAGAAAACAAACTTCCAAATGTATTTCCATATCCTCAGTACACATGAATATTATTAGAAAAATAATAAAATCAATGGGTTAGATATTCTGAATCTAAAATACATCCAAAATAAGCTAAAACTGAAAGATGAGACCAAAGTGGCCAAGCAGGGCATTCAACAAAAAACCTAAAAACACTTAATGGGACACTAAACCCAACTTTTTTCTTTCATGATTCAGATAGGGCATGCAATTTTAAGCAACTTTCTAATTTACTCATATTATCTATTTCTCTTTGTTCTCTTGCAATCTTTATTTAAAAAGCAGGAATGTAATGCTTAGGAGCCAGCCTATTTCAGGTTCAGCAGCCTGGATAGTGCTTGCTTATTGGTGGCTACATTTAGCCGCCAATAAGCAAGCGTAACCCAGGTTCTGAACCAAAAATGGGCCTGCTCCTAAGCTTTACATTCCTGCTATTTAAATAAAGATTCTAAGAGAACAAATAAAAATTGATAATAGGAGTAAATTAGAAAGTTGCTTAAAATTGCAGGCTCTATCTGAATTATTAAAACAAAAAAAATTGGGTTTAGTATCCCTTTAATGAAACTGGCAATTTCAGATAATGGTTACTTGACAGGTGAAATGTCATGTGTAAATATTTTTCTTTGAAAGGCCATTATACCAAAGCTGATATCACAGCATGAGTTATTTATTTCTAACAATAATTATGTATAAAAACAGACAGCCCATCCTCTCCATCCCCCGTAAATATGACTCTGCTTATACTCCCAAGAGCATACAATGCAATAGTACAAAACACAGCTTGTAACCATCTTGAAAATGTATTCTCAGTAGAACTCAAGTGACAATTCCACAAAATGGTTTTGTCTTGTGCAATGCATTTAAATGAAACTGGGGAGATAGAAATATAGACATCAAGCATCAGTTCATTTGTAGATTTGTAGAAAATACTGACTCTTGAACCACACATGAAGACAAAACCTAGGGAGTTTTTAAGGTATTCCAAGAATTAACTCAATTAAAAAAACACAATAACATCAATATATTTGTTTATTCCATACTGTGGTTCATGGAATTGTTGTATTCTATAAATATGAATAAGGATTCAACTTCTATGAGAAGAGATTCCATTTGGAAAGTTACATGCAAACAATAAAGAAGGCAGCATGTACAGTTGTGCACTATTAGGTATCTGGGTTGGATGCTGGTACAACCTTCATGGTACTAGATGGTATATTGAGACATAAAAAGTTAAAGGGCAGCTCAAGGTAAAAATTTAAGTCTCATGATTCTGAAAAAGCATACAGTTAATGAAGAGATTCCAATATACTTCCATTACAGGGGTGAAACTACAGGGGGTGCAGAGGTCGCAATTGCCCTTCTTAGATTCTTGCACCTGGGCCCTGTGGTTTCTAGTTACGCCTCTGGTCCATTATCAAAACCGGCACATTCTTTTTATGAGAAGATTTTCTGAGGCTCGTACTCATACTGAGCATGTGCAAAAGTGCACAGGATTTGCATATATGCATTTTGTGATTGTCTGATGGCTGTCACATGGTACAGGAAGGGAAAATTGGATTAACTTTGAAATTTGGCAGAAAATATTCTACGCAGTAAGTGTTACTGCATTGTCTTTTCATATTTGTCAATTATTCAATCCTACTATATTTAGTGGTCCTTTAACCACCAAACTAAATATCAAAGGTGCAAGTGATACTGATGAGGGGCCTCATCTTCTAAAACCTAGTAACTTTTTGGGTACTTTAAAAGTTTAGAAATTGTTAAATAATACAAAAAAACTTAGGAGCAGAGATAACATTCTAGGAGCCGTGGCTCCCTGGCTACTGTGATTTGTTAGATGCTGTTGCAAAAGGTGTTAAGCAGTGAAACGCGTGCTACTTACTACAGTTAAAGATCAAATCTATACCTGTAAATTTTGCCCCCCCCCCTTAACTTATCTTACATTGAAAACACTCCACCATCGGAAGTCGCCAAAATTCCTACTTTCTAAGATGCAACTATTTAAATCAGGCACTCAATACAGCCCACTGGCCACATTCTTCTGTGGCAATTGAGCACTGCTGAGAAGAAATCAGAAACCATAAATCAGAATTATCGAAACGGCCATAACCATCCCATAGCCAATTAAGCAGATGTAAATTTGAGTACTTTATATGGTTACAGAAAAATAATAAATAACTGCTTTACTATATAATTCTTAAAGAAGGAATGCAATTATAATGTAACTATATTTTGATTGGGTTATCTTTAGCATAGGATTTTCTGGAAAAGATATTGGCTAATCTCATTAGCATACATTTGCATACATAATTATACAGCAAAATAAGTAGCTACATTTGTTTATAATTAGATTCCATTACACTTTTAACCATGGTAGCATATGTATTTTTATATTTAATCTTTATTTTCAAATTTTACCTGAACCTTAAAAATACTGGCTATGTTGTACAGGCTGGTTGGCAACCCTAGGTGTGACTATAATGTAATGTATGTGACCCTCTGCCAATTCTACCATTAGTCACTGGCCCTATATAAAAGAAGTTTGGACGACCCTGATTTAAATTATTCCAGCGTCCACTCACGAAAAATAGTGGACAAATAAAATAAAGACTAATGAACATATTAAAAACTTATAGTATTGTATTAGTATTTTACCTTCATAAGGGGTAGTAGTCATAATATTGTTCCTTTTTACAGAGAAAACGAACATTTAAGCCAAATGAACAATGTTGAGTTGCTCTCAGATTTGTAAGAACATTCTGTTCCTAAACAACTATGTGTTATAAATATTTCATGAAGGTATGATCATCCTGTAAATGCAGCAATTTTAAGCATAAGTATCTTTAGATTTAACAACTGTACTGAACTATTATGGAACTTGTTAAACCATATACAGAATTCCCTTTAAGTACAGAATTTTCTATTTCTTACCAATTACAATACAAAAAAAAAATACAAAAAAATCCTCAAATGGTTTCATTAGACTGAACTTTTGTTTATCAGAATCATATATGGAAGTCACCCAAAACTCAAAAGTTTCATTAGCAAATTACATTTGCCAACTATAATTCAAATCTTAATTATCTGTATCCCATGATATTATAGATGGAAAAATGCAGTTCTGCTTCTACAAAATCTTCTTGTCTGTTGATTATGGAAGACAACTTGAACTAATACGGTTAAACTGATTTGATTTCCTTTTTCGGTGTTCCTTAAGCACGCCAAAGCATTATGCATGTCATTCCTTAAAGTTTCTTATAATGAGGAAGGAAGAAAATGTTGCTTAGCAACCAAATTAAAATTATTTTGTAATAGGTTTTTTGTTTTTTTATATCTTTGTCTATTTCAAGAATGTTTAACTGTGCTGTAACAATGAAGACTTGCATATAGAAAATAAATAGCTACAGAATTAAAGGGACACAAAAGTTCACTAAGAAAATGCTCTAATATATTATTTACATAGGGACCAGGGATATGAATGTGGATCCTTCGTTAGGATCTGAATGCGGAAGAAAGAGGCCGCATGTGGGAATTGACTCTTTTTGGATCCACATTTATTCTTTTTAAAGTTCAGCACTCTAGGATCTGTGCAAACCCAGATCAAAATGAAGGATTGGAATGCACACACCTGCAAGAAACAGTGCAATAATAAAATGCTCTATGTGCTTAATCCCAATAAAAGGATTAAACTCATAAAGTCAGCTATAGTGCATTAATTCCCTACTGGGACCTCACTGAACACATCTAGTGAGCCAATAATAAAAGACATATGTGTTTAGTCACCAATCACCAACTACCTACCAATAGTGTTACTGCTGCTTTTGAACCTACCTACGTATGCTTTTCAGTCTGAATCATTAAAGTTTAATTTTGACTATGTCTCTTAAAATCATTAGAAAATCTAAGCATCATGTATTCAGCAGATCTTAAAAATGGTCTTTAAAGAATTAATTTTGTATACAGATCTTTTGCAATGCAGTGCATAAAGGACCATTAGACACACAAAAAGCAATGCAATCACATTTACTCTGTATATTAAATGAGCAGTACATGTTTTCTAAAAAAAACAAATACACACTAAAGTAAAAATTAAATGTTCATGATTCAGATGCAATTTAAAAAAAAATCCAATTTTCTTCTATTATTACTTCTATTATTATTTTAAACCATTTTAAATATTTTAATTTAAAGAAATGGGACTAGAATGTTCACTTTTCATATCATTACAGAAAACAGTGCCAGTCGAGTTGAACATTTAACCCCTGAGGTGCCATAGTCCCCAGGTTGTAAATCCACCTGTATTAACATTCTGGCTCTATCTCCCGAGTAGTGGTGGAATGTGATTGATAACTCTTTTGTACATGCCCAGAGCAGTCACCCACCAGCCCTGATACGGGCATTACCAATGTCCCAATATAAGAGAACAGCGAGAAATAATACTGATGCCAACATAATTCAATCCATCTATCAGTCGGGAAGAGAATGAGGTAGTAAATTTTTTTTGGCTATGGATATTGTGTCATTATATATCCTTTAAATGTATAACATTTTTTTCTTCACAGCATCCAAGTAGTTCTAACATATAATAATAAGATATCTGCATGAATAGTTATATAGTGTTATGGTTCTGGCTAGAATATGAGATGTGCAGAGAAACATTGAAATAGAAAGAATTAACCAAAGAATGCAAGTGAATATGACTTATATTTTGTAGGTTATAATAATACACTTGGCCTTGTAACATTAAAATTATGGTAGTTAGTGATAAGACAAAGGTCAATTCGGCCAGCCTAATAAGAAAAAAAAAAAAATCCCACACGAAGGTTAGCAATGAAGATTGCACAAAAATTGGATGGGAGGCTATAGATGCAAACCAGTCACATTAGATATTTCAAGGATGGATCATAGTTTTTTTTGCAGGATACGTAGAGTGATCAAAGGCTAACAGTGCCGGATGACCAATAATATGGCTCAAATGGATACATATATAGAACACTTAGGTAAATTATAAATTGAGTGTGCTAGATGGAAGCCCAATATGTAACAAGGCACATTGAGGAAAACCGCTATGTTGTAAAAAGTTTCTGATGATTGTAAACTTAATTTGTTTTTATCTTCACATTTCACATAAGGACTGCCGAGCGGCGTCCAGTTGCCACTAGCAACCTACGTAGGATTGAACCACGTGGGTGCGGGGACTCCCGGAACGCCGCCAGGGCCGCGGGTGGGAATTAGGATCTTTTAAAAGTGGGTAAGTGCACCTTTTTAATTGTATACTTTGTCTGAGGATGGGGGTAACCCTGAAACGTCAGGACTGAGAATAGAAGTTTAAAACTGTCAAGACCCGGTGAGTGCTTTCCTTTCTGGATGTTTATATTTATACACTAAAGTGCACCCTGGGCATCTATGTTTTGCTGATTTTGCAAAAAGTTTCTGTGAGTGCTTTTACCAACATTTGGAACTATATATATATATATATATATATATATATATATATATATATATATATATATATATATATATATATAGAGAGAGAGAGAGAGAGAGAGAGAGAGAGAGAGCACACATACATATATATATATATATATATATATATAAAAATATATATACACACACACATATATATATATATATATATATATGTGTGTGTATATATATATATATATATATATATATACACACACAGTTTTTGTTATGCTTTCTTTCTTTGTCTTGAACAATAATGAACAATACACCAGGAACTGTCTGTATGTGTGCTTTTAAGGTAAGCTGACACCATAGACTGTGCAGGTGGGGAAATGCCCCTGGCTTGTCTTATATGAAGATCTAAGAAGACTCTGAAGTATCTGACACACAGGATCCTAGACTGGTATAATGTGCTTGCCCTGCAGGCTGTAAGGTGTCAGTCAGCTCTTGTATGACACACTTCTTCTTTGTTGGGTTTCTCAAGCTCTATCCATACAGAGACAACATAATTACAATGTTTAATGTATGGAGACTGTAGATGTGTTAGTCTGGCAATGCTGTTGTAAAAATAACAGAACAGATCTAGGGATTCCTTTCATTTCACTAACTTCTTATATTAAAAGCTAAATATACTACTTTAATATGTATATATGTGTGCGTGTGTATAAAATGTATCAAACAGTGGTATATTAAAATAAATTCAATGCAAGCTAGTCAGTCCAATGTACAGTACAACATTGTAGTTATTTTTTATGTGGCATCTGCATTGCTATACTGGACGTATGTTTTAAGCGAGAGACTGTTGTTTAAATTAGAGTGTTGTTTAAATTATCAAACAAGTTTTTGTCATCCATGTTGGACAAAGCAGACCAATTACATGTTGACAATTTCAAGATGTCTGAAAATGTACATTTCCTGGATTAAGTGCAAAAGAACTAATACGCTGGTTTGTAACTCCTTGAAAAATATAGTTAACAGGCAATATGGAAAATCAAAGCTTATTGAGCTCAAAACTGAGAAGCACAAGCCAGACATCACTGTGTAAGCGGTTGTACTCAGTACTCCATGTGTCGACTAGTATTCAAGAGTTTCCTTCCATTGGCTGTAGCTAGTCATCCAGCTGTAGCTTACCGTCTGACAGTACCTGATATATATATATATATATATATATATATATATATATATATATATATAAAACACACATTGTTTTGTTCCTGATGGTCAAATTTACATAATTGATGTCTCCATCAGAGGGAGAAAAAAAGCAATGTGAATTATGTTTAAGGTATTTGGCTTTATAGTCTTATTAAACAGGTCTGGAAATACAGACACAAAATACTGCTTGGAACAAGCAATGGCAAACAAATAGGATTCATATATCTGCCATGTTAGTGTTTTGCACCTGTATAGTGAGGCTCAGACATAAATTTAAAAAAATATATAGTGTAATTACCTTATTGAGTTTTCATGTGGAGCCATAACAAATTCTGTAAATGTGGGCAATACTATATATTCACAGAGGCATTGCAGATCATTTATTTCTTGTAATACTAAACAAAACAAAAAAAAAGCTTACATATTATATATATATATATATATATATATATATATATATATTGCTTAATTGTATGTAGGTTTAATCTCAGTTCCTCAATAGAAAACATCACTCAGTGGGTTAAAAATTACTGAGGTGAAGAACAATATTAACATTATGGGCCAGATTATGCTCCTACTCGGGCACTAATTAAGCTATTTGCGCGCGTCAGGAAGCACTCGTTTTACAAGTTGAAAGTAAAATGTTTTCACTTGAGAGCTAACTTGATGCACACAAGAACTTAAAAAAATCCACCGTGCATTAACGTATTCCCCCATGAGAGTCAATGGAGCACAAAAGTGTAAAAAACTTGAACACCCTACTCACGCGCCATCCCGATCGCATATTCTCAAGTGTGCTAACCAGACATGAAAATATAAATATTTCACATTCCAATGTTCTTCACATAGCAGAATATGTTCTATTTATTCATAAATACATACTTCTATATTTATATCTTATTTTTTTTAGCGCAAATATATATGTATACCTAAATATTCATGATTATATATAGGTATAGATCTATACAGATATATATAAATGAATATTTTTTTAAAATACATAGAAATATTTACACACATACAAATACACAAATGCATATATAAACACATAAATATACATATACCTATTTAGACATACTGTACATATATGTATGTTTCTACACCTGAGGCCTCATATTTTTGAGCCTTGATAACTTTGTTTATGCAATATTTTTTTTAAATAATTTTTATTATATTGTGCTATTATAAGTGTAACTGTACATTGGAATGTGTTTTTGATGCGTTTTGTGACACTTTTTTGTTTAGCGAAATACAGTTAACCAGAGCTATGATCGCTACTATTAACTTTTAATACAAGTGCTACACCGATGCGACAAACCCCTTTTTGCTTGTGCGTACTGTTAGCAGGCCCTATATAGGTATTTATCCATTAGATAGGTAGTTATATAATTTGTTTTTAGCTACCATAGATTACAGTACAGCTGTGGGCTCTATGTCCAGGGCTTATAAATAGGTAAGGGCTTAAGTACTTATGGTAAGAATATACATATTCACAAAATCTTAATGAAAGGGTAATGAAACGTTAAGATTGTTATATACAGTTTAATTATGTGTAGTAGAAAATGCAATATACTCACATTCTTTATTGTGCTCTAATCCTGCAATTTAAAGGGACAATGTACTGTAAACATTTATTAACTCTAATGTGTTCCCAATGATCCCTTTTCTGTGCTTGGGTGTAATAAAGTGTTTACAAGTACACCCTTTAACTTTGTTTTGTCATTTGAAATAACTGTTTTTACCCATTGAACCAGATACCAATAGTGAAAATATGAATACTGCAGTAATGGTTATGTAAAAGTTATGAACGGGGCAACATAAGTTATCAACCCTCCCGTGGGGGTGGGGGAGACAGAAAACACATCCCATTTTAAAGGATATTCCTGCAGCAACTTTGAATGCAAAGAATTCTTATTAGCTACTTGCCTGTGTACATTGTCTCTTTATTTCTAAAAATTGTATTTCCATTGAATTGTCCATTTTCCATGAGAACTGCAGATTTCTTAAGCCTAACCCTCCTACACGCTGTGATTGATGACTGCAGTAGCTGACTTATCTTTGTCCCTTACTGGTCTCAGCAGAGGAGATAATATAACAGGTAAGGCTACTACAAACATTTAGTTTGGATGCAGACAATTTGCAAAGTAGTGTTTAATTGCTGACTTATACTATACATAGAACTTTTTTTTTTTTATGTCCATTTAAAGGGATATGAAACCCAAAAAAATTATTTTGTGATTCAGACAGAGCATACAATTTTTACACATTTCAAAATTTGATAGTAGAAGTAAATTAGAAAGATTATTAAAATTGCATGCTTTATTTGAATAATGAAAGAACAAAACTAGGTTTCATGTCCCTTTAAGGAAAATAGACTTTTTAGGCCTGTTCTATATCCTGGTCCTTTACAGCAATGATAAACTGACAGAACAGACAGATCTTCCATATAGAGGAGAATGAGGTGGGCCTACTAACCCCAAGGCAAGTCAGTTGCTATAAAGCATAATGTACCAAATACTTTGGCTTAGATTCAAAGTCACATGCTAAATTCTGCTAAAAGCTTCCATTAAGCAAGATCAGCTTTATCCAAATTGTAAACATGAAATGTCATTATGACCGCCCCATAAAACTGTATTTCACAGAGATAACAATCTTTGCTGCTGTTATAGCTTGTCTATGAGTACAGAAATGAACATGAATTGTTCTAAAATCAGTTTGCTCAAACAGCAGTAAATTATGTGTTGTTCTGGATTATAGTGATCTAGCAAGACTGGTGGTCTTTAAAGAGACAGTCTACTTGAAAAATGTTATTGTTTAAAAAGATAGATAATACCTTTGTTACCCATACCCCAGTTTTTCATAACCAACACTGTATGATATTAATACACGTATTACCTCTGTGATAACCTTGTATCTAAGCCTCTGCAGACTGCCCCCTTATCTCAGTGTTTTTGACAGACATGCATTTTAGTCAATCAGTTCTGACTCCCAAATAACTCCACGGGAGTGAGAACAATGTTATCTATTATACACATAAACTAGCACTGTCCAACTGTGAACTGTCAAAATGCACTGAGATAAAAGGCGGTTTTTAACGTTTTAGAAATCAGTTTGAGCCTACATAGGTTTAGCTTTCAAAAAAGAATACAAAGAGAGCAAAGCAAATTTAATGATAACAGTAAATTGAAAAGTTGTTTAAAATTGCATGCCCCATCTGAATCATTTGACCAGACTGTCCCTTTAAGTAGGACACTTCTGTTGATTAAAACAGGAAACAAATAATAGCAAAATCCACATCAATAAAGCTAACATTTAAGTTATCAACCCAAAAAAAAGTTCACTAACTTAAAAGGACCAAAATGTTGTATGCTTCCTCACTTGTTAACCCTTAAATAGACAGATGTAAAATCAACTTTATTACAAAAACACTATGTTGTCTGTTTCTCAATGGGTTAATTAATACTGTGGATCATTTCTGTTCTCCCAATGAAACAAACAAACTCTTCAACAAACTCTAAAAAATATAAAAAAAATCTTTGAGGCTACATCAATGTTTAGTTTTTTTTCTATTTGAGGGGATGTACTATTTACAAGAACATGGAACAGCTATGTTGACCAAATGTATGCCCTCATATGAGAACCTCTATATGGGGTTTTAGGAGCTGTCCTACATTTTTGGAGATACAAATTACTTCTGAAAACACATTGTCTATTACGGTAGATATATAGAGGATCTGCTGTTAATTTGGAAAGGTGATGAATTTACCGTTAGTTTTTTTTTTTTATAGTTTTTATTTGAGGTTTGTAAAAAGGCATATACATAGGAAATGTAATCACAGAACACATTAATAATGTTGTGATACAAACAAGTGATATTGTGAGCTGGTAACATACATTTCTGAAAAAAGACAAAAGAAGACGACAATATGCAGATATTGTGCCTATAAATCTGTGCACCTCCAGAATGATAAATGAGGCCACTTTTGGACCTCCTCTCTGATTAATCAAGTTATTGGAGGTTGATACAACAAAGAGGACCACTTTTGGGACCTGACTGCAAAACCTCATTAAAATTTTTGGTGACTGTAAAACGTTCAAACCAAGGTAACTTTAGTATTACTTAAGAAGCTCTTATTTAATAGAGGGGGAAAAGAGAACTTTCTATCTGGTAATTTTAGTTTACCGGAGGAGTTAAACATTTAGGAACATTTCTTAAGTCCTACTATGAATACTATAAATATAAATATCGCCATAGAAGTTAGAAGGGACTATCTATATGTACGTATGCTTGGGTGAAGTTAAGGCTAGGCTCCTAGAGTTATCTAGTTATAGTTGTATAGACCCATGTAGTGAGGAGTAGTACCTATCCATTATGTACGCTGTATAATATGAGATACAGTGAATAACCTTGCCATGTAATTATATTATTGAAGCAGATTGTGGTCGCTAAATTTGGGTTTTTAGTGAGTCTGTCCTCTTAATAATGGGGTTAAATGCAAAATATCTTCCTATTGAGGGACTAGGATCTCACCATCCCGGCCGCAGAGAGCGATACCCCAACCCCCGTTACATTAAAAAATAAGTAGCTTGTACTTTTAAGAATTGCTGGGGGTATCCATTTAAAATATTGTTTGAGGTAAAATTACTGCTTCTGAGTTAGCAGTGCTATACCTGTGTATCATACGTGTAGATGATGGTTAAATACTCAACTTTTATATTAAACAGGTAACTTGTAGAACTGCAAATAAAACCAACAGACATAAGGTAATACACATAAAAATGAAATCTTTAGCTTGCTACTTTAGTCTCTACACCACCCCGTTATCTAGTGTAAGCAGGGTATTATATGAATAGGAAATATCCAGTTTTTGCATAACCAGAAATGATTACTGCAATTTAAAAGGTTATCTGCTTAAAGTCAAAAATATATTCGGGTATATGGTTAGAAGTCTGTGCGACTTAAGATGTTCAGATAATTATGGAGTTGTGAGGAGTTCACTGCTCACCTCTTTAGTCCACATGTATATTGTGGTCTAACCCACCCCGGTTTTTAGCATATCTATGTGCGGCATGGGGCACAAAGGACCACAGCAGAAACTTGAGCATGCTTGCCTGTATGTCTGGATGCACCTCCTCATAGCTAGCGATCCTGAGCTAGAAACTCTTAGCATGCTATCTACATAATGGTACAGGATTTTAGTTTAATTATATTCCACGGGAGGCATTTGACCTTCTCTCCTTGATGACAGTTTAGCGATCTGTAAGGTCTGGGTGCCTGTCAGTGGGATATGGTGCTGAACTGCCCGATTCTTCTGGGTAGGTCGATTCAGAAATACCATGCGGTCCGGGTATAATGCGGTAGCGTGTTGGATTAGTGTGGTGTGATCTATCCCGGCCGTTTTTTCTAAGTACTCAGTGTCAACCTGTATTAGCTCTCTCTTCAAGAGGTGTCCATCTGATAGGGATGTTTCAGTCAGCCTCTGTGCTGGGAGTTTACTGTCCATGACAGGCTACAGACTGGACGTTGCCGCAGTCTCTGTGACCGTCGTATTGTCCTGTTGAATTGTGTCGGTGTCATGGCCCCAGGCTATATCTACTTCTCTCCTGAGCTGTGAAAAGTGTTCATCCAAGATTCTGGTGATCTGGTCAAGTAGTATAGTATCCTCGGGCTCCATCCAGAATGTTTAGTGATTAAATCCTCAGCTGAAAGGTAGGTAAGATCAGAACTCACCAGGTTCCTTCTAACGGCAGAGGCCCAAGGCGCTCTGACAGGGGGTTGGGTGTGATGCCAGAACCACAAAAAGTCTCCGGTCAATTGCAACTTGATCAGAATAATAGTTAGTACCGGTTGATGGGCTCCTTCAGCTGTGTCTCTTTTGATGTTTGGCTAGGCGATGACAAGTTTAGAAGGTGATTTTTAGTAGATTGGTGAAGAAGCTTGTAGCAGCTAGCAATTGAGCCACCTGTCATGGCCGCCTCCCGGAAGTTCCCCCACCGTTAGAGTTTTTTTAAATGTATTAGCAGCAACAATTTAATTCTATCATTTACTCTAGAACAATATGATTATATCATTAAGTTTCTGGATGTGACATAGAAAGTGGACCCTGAAAGGAAGGCCCTAGATGTAGAATTATTTAGAAAGGATACAGTGGGTAATACTATAGTACATTATGATTCTTGCCATCCGAGACATCAATTTTCATTCGTTTCCATCCGCACCACTGCTAAATCATCTGAATGTATTTTGTATGTTAGCATGATTGGCAGACCGGGCCCCATTTTTCTATTGCTATATGGTCACTTTTAAACTTTGACAAGTATTGTTTTTAACAGTATTTATTTATATTGTTTGTATTTCCTTTCTGGCGTGTTCTTAAAACAAGATGGTGACTACAGGTTTATATGGAAAGCACATATAATATCTTCTTATACTGGATTTTATTAGTTTTGAAACTTTAAAGTGTGTACCCGCTGCCTTGCAACATTGTATCTGACTAGGAGACCTTCAAACGAGATTGGGCCTTTGTTCCTGTTAAACTAAATTTTCTATAAAACAATCTGAACCTTTTAATAGGTATCCTTTGTTGAAAATCATATTTAGGTTTGTGAGCAGTAGAGCATTACTAGGGGCTAGCTGGTGATTAGTGGCTACTCACATGTTTCTTGTTATAAATTCACCTGATGTGTTCAGCTAGCTCCCAATCGTGTATTGCTGCTCTGGAGCTGATTTTAACTATGTGTTTAAGCAGTTAAACACATATTTATAAGAAGCTGTATTGCGATAATCTTAGAGCATTTCCTTTTTGCACTTTATGTCCCTTTAAAAAACTGATTAATTGGTTGATTCAAATATAATGAATATGCAGATTAATACATTTGGTATCCTTACTAATGGAAGCTTTCAAAGAAGAAAAAAATGAAGTTGTATTTTGCCATTAATGATTTTCTTGTGGGATGAACAGCTTTTTTAGTAGAAAAATAATTAAGACTCAACAGGAGTCTCATGCTCCACCAATCATAAAGGGCTCAAGAAAATTTTGCATGTGTTATGGCAGAAACATGACAGAAGATATTACTTATCTGGCAAGGTTCATAAAGCCTGCTGTCTAAAGATAAAATCAGAGCATTTAATGTTTTGTCTTTGTAAATGGCATTCCTGTTCCACGGGAGAGCCTTTTACTATTTTATTGGCAATTCTCCAAGTGAGAGATTAGAAACTGTAAAAGACTTCACAGCACATGCACAGCCCTTAAATCAATAAAAAAAAACACCAGGACTCCCCAAGTATGCAGGTCCAATGATTGGGGAATAAAGAGTAAACAGCAAAACCTTCTGTGCATGACCACATGGAAGCAAATCGACTGTCTACAGCTGAGTAGAAGGAAAGCGTCACACGTTCTTTACAGTCACCAGTTATGACAACTATGTACTGGTTATGTTATTTTCCCAAATGCATGCTGGGAGATATGGATGTTTTCACTTTTATGTGCAATTTAAATGCACGGAACAAACTGAATACAGTATTTTATTTAACATTTCAGCATAACATATTGTGTTTGAAATACGTTTCCATTTGTAATAATATACTTGTGCTTTTTAAAAAGTGATGTTAGAGGGACATAAAAGAAAATGTGTTTAACCCCTGCTAAAATATTAAACACATAGTTAAAGTCAATTCCAGAGCAGGAATGCTCTAATGGGAACTAGGTTAACACACCCAGTGACCCAGCGACAAGAAACAAATGTGTGTAGCCACCAATTACCAACTAACAACTAGGAAAGCTTAGGGAGCAGCAAAGAACCTAGGTTCTAGCTGCTGATTGGTGGCTGCATATATATACCGATTGTCATTGGCTCACTCATGTGTTCAGTTAGAAACCAGTAGTGCATGGCTGCTTATTCAACAAAGCATACCAAGAGAACAAAGAAAGATTGATAATAGGAGTAAAAGAGAAAGTTGCTTAAAATTGTATGCTCTATCTAAATCATGAAAGACAAAAATGTGGGTTTCATATCCCTTTAATTAGAGCATGTTATTTATAATAGCCCTTTAATATAATTTTGTGAGTGATTGAGGTTAAAAGTTGATTTGTTAAACTGAATTACTGAAAAGAATGCCTAACAATAACACATTGCATATACTGTACTTTGTGTTGTCTTTGTTGACACATTTAAATAAGCAGCAGAAGTGATGACATTCATCAGTAAGAATGTTCATCTGCTACAGCATACGTTGCCCCTGCTGCTCTGGCTGCTCCAAATAGGTTTACCTTTGGCAGGAAGTTCACTGATTCCTAGCAAGCATAACGCTGGCACCAAACTTCCACTTTAGAATTCTGTAGCTTCAAGTAAATGCTGCAAAAATGTAGCAATATTCTAAAAATAATTAAAGTGAAGGTAAAGTTTTCTTAACTAGCTATTGTATATATGTACCTTTTACTAAGTCAAAACCAGTCGCTAGGTTTGTTTTGTCTATACGTGTCTAGTTTGCTCGTGCACATCGAGCATGGAGTAACTGCACATGCGCTTAAGTTTTGGCCATGGATCTTTGCGCATGCGCTAATCGCGGGTGTCTGTCTCTACTGCAGCGCTTGTAAGTATTAGTATATGGGAATTTTATAGTGCGCATGCGTTAAACGTGGGCGCGCGAGCTTGACAAATGCGCAGTGGAAGATGTCACGCATGCGCATAAAGACTCATGTTATTATGACGTGAATTGACGGCCGCCTAACGGCCAAAGAATCAATTGGACAACA
This sequence comes from Bombina bombina, assembly GCF_027579735.1. Lineage (NCBI taxonomy): Eukaryota > Metazoa > Chordata > Amphibia > Anura > Bombinatoridae > Bombina > Bombina bombina. The sequence continues at coordinate 1,090,837,569 of NC_069501.1, read as the reverse complement.
GAACAACGTGATCGTTGTTTATAAAAAAAAACAGTTCTACGGGTTAATTTTCGGAAAGCCGAATACATGATAATAAATTAAGATATCTCCGGTAATATAAATCTTTCAAAAATTTGATGAATGAAAGTTATATTTATTTGGTTTATTATCTGTTATTAATTAGAATAGCGCTTGTCACTTTACCTTCACTTTAAATACTGGTACCTTAAACATAGACATGTGAAATGGCAATGTCACGCGTTTCATTATCTTTCAAATGGCTTAAAGAATCAGTAAAGCCAAAATGAAACTTTCATTATTTAGAGAGAACGTCATTTTAAACAACTTTCCAATTTACTTCTATTATCTCATTTTCTTTCTTTCTGGTGAAAGTTAGACTCAGTAGCAGACTAATGGGACCAAGCTAAACACATCTGGTAAGCCAATGACAAAAGGGATATGGGTGCAGACACCAATCAGCAGCTAGCTCCCTGCAGTGCACTGCTGCCTACCTAGGTATGCTTTTCAACAAAGGATACTAAGTAAACAAAGCAAATTTGGTAATAGAAGTAAAGCAGAACATTGTTTAAAATTGGTCTATCTGAATTTTGACTTTACTTCTTTAAAGAGCATTATTAACAAATGGTTAGATTACGTGTTTTGCGTTTGGATTAAAAAGCAGCGTTGGCCGGTCCAAACGCTGCTTTTTAATGCCCGCTGGTATTACGAGTCTTGCAGGTACAGGTGCACCGCTCACTTTTTTGGCCAGACTTGGAAATACCGCAAATCCACTTACGTCAATTGCATATCCTATTTTTTCAATGAGACTTGCATAGCGCCGGTATTACGAGTCTGACAAAAAGTGAGCGGTAGACCCTCTCCTGTCAAGACTGGTACCGCATTTTAAAGTCAGTAGTTAAAGGGACAAAATACTCATATGCTAAATCACTTGAAACTGATGCAGTATAACTGTAAAAGCTGACAGGAAATTATCACCTGAGCATCTCTAAGTAAAAAAGGAAGATATTTTACCTCACAATGTCCTCAGCTCAGCAGAGTAAGTTCTGTGTAAAAAGTTATACTCAGCTGCAGGTAAAAAAAAATGAAGAAATGAACAGCAGCCAATCAGCATCAGCATTGCTGAGGTCATGAACTCTTTTACTGTGATCTCATGAGATTTGACTTAACTCTCATGAGAATTCATAGTAAACTTCCTTTACCTGATTGGTGAAATAAGATGAGAGTGCACGAGGCTCATCCTTTCGGCTGTCCCAGGACAGACATACTAATATGCTGCTTAGAAGTCCTTTACAATGGAATGTGGCTACTGAGAAACTTTTGAGGTAAAATATCTTTCTTTTTTACATAGAGATGTTCAGGTGATATTTTCTTGTCAGCTTTTTACAGCTATACTGCATCACTTTCAAGTGTTTAAACATTTGAGTATTATGGCCCTTTAAGAGTTTTATGGTACAACGCCGTAGCATAAAACTCTTAACTAAAGTGCTAAAAAGTACACTAAAACCCCTAAACTACCTATTAACCCCTAAACCAAGGCCCTCCTGCATCGCAAACACTAAAATTAAATTTTTAACCCCTAATCTGCCGAACCGGACATCGCAGCCAATATAATAAATATATTAACCTCTAAACCGCCAAACTACCGACTTGCAAACATTAGTTAAATATTATCAACCCCTAATATGCCATCCCTAACATCGCCGCCACCTATCTACATTAATTAAACCATAATCTACCGCCCCCAACATCGCCGCCACTATACTAAAGTTATTAACCCCTAAATCTAAGTCTAACCCTAACCCCCCTAACTTAAATATAATTACAATAAATCTAAATAAAATTCCTATCATTAACTAAATTATTCCTATTTAAAACTAAATACTTACCTGTAAAATAAACCCTTAGCAAACTACAATATAACTAATAGTTACATTGTAGCTAGCTTAGGGTTTATTTTTATTTTACAGGCAAGTTTGTATTTATTTTAACTAGGTAGAATAGTTATTAGTTATTAACTATTTAATAACTACCTAGCTAAAATAAATACAAAAGTACCTGTAAAATAAAACCTAACCTAAGTTACAATTACACCTAACACTACACTATAATTAAATTAATTCCCTAAATTAAATACAATTAAATAAAATTAGCTAAAGTACAAAAACAAACACTAAATTACAGAAAATAATAAACAAATTACAAGATTCTTTAAACTAATTACACCTAATCTAATCCCCCTAACAAAATAAAAAAGCCCCCCCCCAAAAAATAAAAAAAGCCCTACCCTACACTAAATTACAAATAGCCCTTAAAAGGGCCTTTTGCGGGGCATTGCCCAAAAGTAATCAGCTCTATTACCTGTAAAAAAAAATTACAAATCCCCCCCAACATTAAAACCCACCACCCACACAACCAACCCTACTCTAAAACCCACCCAATACCCCCTTAAAAAAACCTAACACTAACCCCTTGAAGATCACCTTACCAGGAGAAGTCTTCATCCAACTGGGCCGAAGTCCTCAACGAAGCCGGAAGAAGTCTCCATCCAAGCCGGGCAAAGTGGTCCTCCAGACGGGCAGAAGTCTTCATCCAGACGGCATCTTCTATCTTCATCCATCCGGCGTGGAGCGGGTCCATCTTCAAGACATCTGATGCGGAGCATCCTCTTCAATTGATGGCTAACACTGAATGAAGGTTCCTTTAAATGACGTCATCCAAGATGGCACCCCTTCAATTCTGATTGGCAGAATTATAGAATAGAATACTATCAGCCAATCAGAATTAAGGTAGAACAAATCATATTGGCTGATGCAATCAGCCAATAGGATTGAAGTTCAATCCTATTGCCTGATCCAATCAGTCAATAGGATTGAGCTCGCATTCTATTGGCTGATTGGATCAGTCAATAGGATTGAACTTCAATCCTATCAGCTAATCGGAATTGAAGGGACGCCATCTTGGATGGCGTCACTTAAAGGTACCTTCATTCTGTGTAAGCGGTCGGATGAAGAGGATTCTCTGCGTCGGATGTCTTGAAGATGGAACCACTCCGCGCCGGATGGATGAAGATAGAAGATGCCGTCTGGATGAAGACTTCTGCCCGTCTGGAGGACCACTTCGCCCGGCTTGGATGAAGACTTCTCCCGGATTCGTTGAAGACTTCGGCCCGGTTGGATGAAGACTTCTCCCGGTAAGGTGATCTTCAAGGGGTTAGTGTTAGATTTTTTTTAAAGGGGGTATTGGGTGGGTTTTAGAGTAGGGTTGGTTGTGTGGGTGGTGGGTTTTAATGTTGGGGGGGATTTTTTTATTTTTTTTACAGGTAAAAGAGCTGATTACTTTGGGGCAATGCCCCGCAAAAGGTCCTTTTAAGGGCTATTTGTAATTTAGTGTAGGGCTTTTTATTTTGGGGGGGCTTTTTTATTTTGTTAGTGTCAAGGTGCCAGGAATCAGACTGAGACGAGAAGTACAAATATAATCACACCTTTATTAATAGCAAAAAATAATAAAAAGTCCACAAGTCAAATAACAAGTCAGGAGTCAAAACCAGAGCTGGTAGTCAGACGAGCCGAGTCAGGAGCCAAAGCAAATAGTCAGACGAGCCGGAATCAGGAACAAGGAAAACAGCAGAGTCAGGAACAAGCCAGGGATCAGGAACCAGGAAGGACGTCAAGCATCCAGGGAATACACAGGAACTCTCACAAACAGGTCTGAGACAATGCAAAGGCAAAGCATACTGAACAGAGGCCATTTAAATAATAAGTGATGACATCACAATTCTGAGACTGCATCCTATCTCACATGGATGATGCACATCAGTCTGGCCATAAAAGGAAGTGCAGGAAATGAGCAGCATCCCCCACAATGCACCATAGTCAGGAAGAGAGGTGAGTAAAATGGCCGCCAGCAGTACATGGCAAACACAACAGGGAAAACACCCTGACCGTTAGGGGGATTAGATTAGGTGTAATTAGTTTAAAAATCTTGTAATTTGTTTATTATTTATTGTAATTTACTGTTTTTTGTACTTTAGCTAATTTTATGTAATTGTATTTAATTTAGGGAATTAATTTAATTATAGTGTAGAGTTAGGTGCAATTGTAACTTAGGTTAGGTTTTATCTTACAGGTACTTTTGTATTTATTTTAGCTAGGGAGTTATTAAATAGTTAATAACTATTTAATAACTTTTGTAACTAGTTAAAATAAATACAAACTTGCCTGTAAAATAAAAATAAAACCTAAGCTAGCTACAATGTTATATTAGTTATATTTGTTATACTGTAGCTAGCTTAGGGTTTATTTTACAGGTATTTAGTTTTAAATAGGAATTATTTAGGTAATAATAGTAATTTTATTTAGATTATTTTAAATTATATTGACATTAGGGGGTGTTAGGGTTAGACTTAGGTTTAGGGGTTAATACATTTAATATAGTGGCGGCGACGTTGGGGGCTGCAGATTAGGGGTTAATAAGTGTAGGTAGGTGTAGGCGATGTTGGGGGCAGCAGATTAGGGGTTCAGAACTATAATGTAGGTGGCGGCGGAGTCTGGAGCGGCAGATTAGGGGTTAATAATATAATGTAGGTGTCGGCAATGTCGGGGTCAGCAGATTAGGGGTTAATAAGTGTAAGATTAGGGGTGTTTAGACTCGGGGTTCATGTTAGGGTGTTAGGTGTAAATGTAAATTTTATTTCCCCATAGGAATCAATGGGGCTGCGTTAAGGAGTTTTACGCTGCTTTTTTGCAGGTGTTAGACTTTTTTCAGCCGGCTCTCCCCGTTGATTCCTATGGGGAAATCGTCCATGAGCACGTTACACCAGCTCACCGCTAACGTAAGCAGCACTGGTATTGGAGTGCGGTAACGAGCAAAATTTTGCTCAACGCTCACTTCTTGTCTGGTTTGTAAAAACCCGTAATACCAGCGCTGTCTGTAAGTGAGAGGTGAGCATAAACTGCTCGTTAGCACCGCACAGCCTCTAACGCAGAACTCGTAATCTAGCCGTAAGTCATTTCTAACCATGAGGGTGGTGTTTTGGTTTTCTTATGAACTGCATATGGTTCACTTCTTGTCTGCATATGGTTCACTTCTTGTCTGGTTTGTAAAAACCCGTAATACCAGCGCTGTCTGTAAGTGAGAGGTGAGCATAAACTGCTCGTTAGCACCGCACAGCCTCTAACGCAGAACTCGTAATCTAGCCGTAAGTCATTTCTAACCATGAGGGTGGTGTTTTGGTTTTCTTATGAACTGCATATGGTTATATTTATAGCACATTCAAATGAGTTAAAAAAAACCCTGAATCTGCTGTAGAAGAGAAGAATATAAAAACAACATGCACTAAGGATGATAATCACTAAATTGTACCAAGACTTCCATTGTTGTCACTGTCGGACTCCCAGTAAGCCATTTGCTTTACCAGCCTTTGTCTTTTTGTTCAGAGGAGAAATGACAATTTGAAATAAATTTATAGCAATAGTAACTGACTGCACAATGGAGACAAACTGCACTTCCTGCTTGTATTTAAGCTATTGTTCTAAATCATTGCAACATCTCTCTATAAAATACAGGTTCCTATATTAGAAGAGTAACTAAACATTCTTCATAATGGTATATTGATGTTCTAAATGTTTTCTTCAGCACATATTCTTAGGGGAAATACTAAAGCAGATGTATTCTTATGCTGCTATATATGATTATGTTAATGTGCTACACAAGTACTACTAATCAGATACTTGATGTACTTTGTTTTTATTTCTGCCATTTGTTGGAAAGCATACATAAGTATCCCAAGGAGCAGCAATGCACTACTGGTAACTGGATGGTGACTGGTGGGTACACACACACATGCCTTTTGTCATTGGCTCACCAGATGTGTTCAGCTAGGTCACATTAGTGCATTGTTGTTCTGGAGCTGACGTTAAATATGTGTTTAACCCCTTCACATGAGTTAAACACATGGTTATATTAATCAACAGTGCAGTGATAAAACACATTTACATACTTCCCCCACTCCCCTCATCCCCCAGTCATTCTCCCCTTTCAATTTGGCCCTAGCTAAAAAAAATAATGAATTAATAAATGTAACTATATGCTCCTTCTAATATCATTTATAATCAGTCTGGTAAACGCATTCATTTTATTACACACAAAAAAATGTATAAATGTTTATTAAAGTTTACCAAATACTAACACAATTTATAGTGCACTAATAAACTAGTAAGCTTTTTCCTGGGACTAGTAGGGATAATTTTCAACCAATTTGATAATGAAAGTAAATTGTAAAGTCTCTTAAAACTGCATGCTCTGTCGGATTGTACTATACATATCTGTGAGAAGAGCTAAGATTAACAACAGCAAAAGACGCATTTCACCAATTGGCTTTTTCAAACGGAATTGTGCCAAGTACTTGTACAATGTTTTATACCATTTATGCAAATGACATCAATGACCCCCACTGGTTCTTATAATGAGAATGAATCTTGTGAATGTGCTGTAGTCTGTACATTTTGACATTTACATAAGATATAAAGACTGATCTGGCAATATGATTATATATGCGACTCATAAAGGGACATTAAACACTAAATAAATGATTGCTTCAATGATTTATTCAGCAAAGATTACCCTGAGAATAATTTGTACATTCATTTTTAAAAATTATATTAGTTGTTTAAATATTGAAAAAAATAAGGGTAAAGTTAATATCCATAAAGCAGTGGGTGCAACCGTATTTGAACTTAAAGGGACACTGTACCCAAAATTTTTCTTTTGTAATTCAGAAAGAGCATGCAATTTTAAGCAACTTTCTAACTTACTCCTATTATCAATTTTTCTTCATTCCCTTGCTATCTTTATTTGAAAAAGAAGGCATCTAAGCTTGTTTTGGGTTCAGTACTCTGGACAGCAACTTTTTTTATTGGTGAATTAATTTATCCACCAATCAGCAAGGACAACCCAGGTTGTTCAACAAAAATGGGCCGGCATCTAAACTTACATTCTTGCATTTCAAATAAAGATACCAAGAGAATGAAGAAAAATTGATAAAAGGAGTAAATTAGAAAGATGCTTAAAATGTCATGCTCAATCTGAATCATGAAAGAAAAAATTTGGGTACAGTGTCCCTTTAAAGGGACACTGAACCCATTTTTTTTCTTTTGTGATTCAGATAGAGCATGCACTTTTAAGCAACTTTCTAATTTACTCATATTATCAATTTGTATTTGTTCTCTTGCTATCCTTATTTGAAAAAGAAGGCATCTAAGCTATTTTTGGTTCAGACCCTGGACAGCACTTGTTGATTGGTCGGTTAAATTAATCCTTCAATCAGCTAGAACAAACCAGGTTGTTCACCAAAAATGGGCTGGCATTTAAACTTACATTCTTGCTTTTAAAATAAAGATACCAAGAGAATGAAGACAATTTGATAATAGGAGTAAATTAGAAAGTTGCTTAAAATTACATGCTCTATCTGAATGACGAAAGAACATTTTTGGGTTCAGTGTCCCTTTAAGTTACCTTTTCTGTTGAAGCCAATAAGGAATGGTTATAAATGGCTTACTAGAGTGTGCAACCAATGACTGTGTGGAATATAGCTGTGTCTGCACTTCCATGTTCAACATGAATTGAAAAGCCCACAATATTCAGAAATAAATTACAGGAAAGGAGAACAAAATAAATAATTAAGAAAATTGCAAAGTTATTTTACTACATGTAACTAAACAATGTATATTAATATCTTGAGGTGTTTAGTGTCCATTTAAATTAATTAAAATCACTGATTTGTTTTTTTAAGTGTTTTTGGATCACATGGCAAAAACTACAAAACTGCAGAAAAAAAATCTAAAGATATCAGCCGGGCACAAAAAATAATACTCCCTGTGACCTACGATTCCGTCAGGAATCTGACAGTCTAGGACAAATCTGTATAGAGCTAAGTATAAACTGCTATTCATTGTAAAGTATATGTGATATCAGTTTTCAAATATGTTTTAATCTCTATTTCAAATGTATTAGAACAAGACATTTCTGGTTCTTTAAAATAGTTCAAAGTTAGTCTTGATGTCTGTAGACAGCATGATCCAGGTGCTTTAATCTATTGAATAAGGTCACACAAAATCAGAAGTGAATGAAAGAAAATGATCTCTTCATGCTGAGGTATATCTAGGGTGTCCAAAGATATTAGTTTTTCAATTCCAAGAATTTGGAGCACAGATTGTACCTTCTCCATCTGAGCAACATGTGAGCAGTGTAGCAATACTGCAGATGGCTAACTTATGAAACACGTTCAAACAGATTATGGATTTCTCAAGGTTTAAAAAGTATTATTTGTAAAGAAAAATACATGGAGCCCATAAAAGGGACATAAAAGTATAAACACACAAATCTACCATCTTACAAATGCGCTCAAACAACTTCTTGAAAAATCTAAAGGGATCACGGCCTCTTGCATGTTTACTGCCCTCCAAATGGACCCCTCCCACACACACACAGACTCACACTCAAATTATACATGCACTGAAGCCCAAAGCTGCATTATTTATGGAAGCAAACATTCAGGGCCAGATTACAAGTGGTCCACTAACAAAATGTTTTGATTGCATGCTAAGTGCACAAATTCTATGGAGCGCAATGAATAATAAAAAAATAAAAAACACATTGTTCACGTGCTAACCCGAGATGCATGAGACCTACAGCAAGTAAAGAACATTGTTTTTCAGAAGTGGAATCCTGTGCCTGCTGATGACATCACAATCTGGGCTACATCTAGGCACTCTGCTGAATAGCATTGACAGTCTGTTGAATCCTACTAGTGAGCCTTTTGTGATTGGACATATATGCAACCCAGATCCTGATGTCATCAGTGGGTGGAGCTTGGCAGCCATTTCAAAGTGGCCAGAAACAATATTCATTTTAAAATAACTTTTTTACTGTTCCTACTGCATGATATAGAAAGGGGCGCAGACGGCTATTTGAAGCTTAATCTAAGGTAAAACTTTACGATGACTAAGCTGTAGACTGTCTCTTTAATGCCCTTTAATATCAATGCAAAATTTTGTTTATTATTGTACCTTTTTATACATACTAGTAACACCAATAAAAATGTTTGCACATTATAGTGCTCAATAATACCAATGAAAAAGCTTACTTATAGAATCTGCTTTTTATTACTTATTCTTTATATATAAAGCACTAACATATTAGATATTGCTAAGGATGAACAGTAAATATAGGATAATAGGCTAGATAAGGCAAACAAAATATATATTTCAAAAACAATCCCCAATATCTCTTCCCTAAAATTGTTGACAAACCTCAACAATTAATTGTCTATGTGGCGGTTAATAGACTGCTCAGGATTATGGGACATAATCAGTAGATATTGTATTTGCTCCCAGTTTCAAGGGTTCCAAGTATGGAGAAATGAATTTACATACAAAGTTCAAACAGAAGCAAAGAGAGGTTTTAAATCCACTGAATTGTCTCGCTCGTCACTCAACATCTGTGCTGCTTCTCTAACTGTTTTATCTCTGTCAACAAATATGCAGTGCAAACTGGTTTCAAACACATTCATCTGAATATTCCCAGCAGCAGCAACAACACTTTACGTCATAGACTTCACACACAAGTTCTCACCTTCACAGCTCCTGTCACTAACACTCTGAATATACCTTTTTACTGTCTGACACTGTACAAAAAATAGTTACAGACACAATTGTGATAAATATCCATGAATTTAAAAATAAAAAATAAATAAATGAAAAACAAATTTGCATTATAGATGAGTACAAGGGCTGGACATGCATATGCTGGATTTGCTGAAATGTAACATATTACAAACACGCCACAAGCACAATAATAATTTTCCTTCATTTTTGTCAGGCTAGGAGTATGAGTAGCGTTCCTGTCATATTTGCTAGGAATACAGGGAATTCAAATCAATTCATGACAGTTTGTGAAGATAAGCACCAGACAGCTTCTGTTTACTACTTACCTGTAGCTACTTAACCTCCTTGCTTTTGAGTTAATAGAACTGTACAGTAAATTACAATATTTTTCAGGTCTTACCATGACTTAACATACTAGGTGAGTGTGAAAACATTTGAATGTGTTAACTAGTTGTTTGCTGCCACTGTCTTTCAATAGCCAAACTTGCCCCACCATTTGCCTGAAGTAGAGATAGCTAGCCACAGCCATTTTGATGGCAAAAGTTTAATTATTCTGCAGTTTGTCATCTGATAACTGCTCAACAGAAAAAAAAAATTACATTTATTTCCTTACTTAACATAGTCATACTTTACTAATATTGGGTCTTGAAAAAACGAATATGACTGCAGATTTTTTTTTTATTAGCTCTAGTTTTTGATAATGAAAAAACATACAGTAACTGAAAGTACTTTGTGAAATAGTGGCCTATTCACAAGAGCACTTTCTCTTTGCTTTTCGCTTGTACTCCTCTTCTGGGACATCTCTTGTCACTGTCCAGCAGTAGTCAGCAAGAACAGAAGCGTTCCACCTACATTTATATCTTCATTCCACTCCTGAAATGTCTTAGTGGAACCACTCACCGTGCTCATCACTCACTGCACCACAGTTGACAGCGATGAAGTCCAGATGAGAGTCGAGAAAGTGGATTTTGAGTGACATGTTGCCGCCTAATTGTTGATACTTTTCTAGGAGGTTGTTCAAAAGCTCAACAAAGATTCCAACTCTTCAGTTACCCAAGAAGCCATGAACACCACCAATAAAAGCTTCCAAGCTGCTTTTTCATTACGCTTGGGCTATATCTCGGAACCTAGCGCTAACTGAGAGATTTAAATGTCACTTTTGTTTTTTGCATGTTGAAATCAATTAGAAGTATTTTCTTTTGGTATCATTTCTTGAACCGCATATCTAGGAATATACAGTAATGTGCCTATATTGAACATTATATGGCAGCTGGGTTTGCAATATACATGCACCCTCCGGAACATATCTAGGTATGCCCTTTAAGAAGGATACCAAGGGAACAAAGTAAATTTAATAATAGAAGTAAATCATTTGGGTATCATATCCCTTTAAAGGTACATAAAAACACATTTTTGTTTTCATGATTCAGATAGAACATACAATTTTAAACAACTTTCCAATTTACTGCGATTTATACATTTTCTTTATTTTCTTGTTATTCTTTGTTGTAATACAGGAAGGTAAGTTCAGGAGCGTGCACGTGTCCGAAGCACTATATAAAGCAGTTTTACAACAATGTTATATATTAAGAACATTAGATGGCAGCACTATTTCCTGTCATGTAGAGCTCCAGACGTGCACGCTACCTATCTAGATATCTCTAACAAAGAATAACATGTGAACGATGCAAATTTATTAATAAAAGTAAATAGGAAACAATTTAAAAACTGTATTTTCTATCGGAATCGCAAAAGAAAAAAGGTGGTTCCCTTTAATGTCTTTCTATGGCAAGGCTTTTTTTTTACAGATCTACACAAATCCATTAAAGCCCTCAATTCAGAATTTATAATCTCGCTGGATGCGGCTCACATTCTCTACACGGATATATATTCCTGCAAGGCTTATGAAGATGATGTGAGAATAACCCCATAAGTCATTATACATTCATGCTTGTTACTATAGGTCAATATTTTTCTTATGACAGAATTGAAACACATTTTTAAGATCCGCGGCCTACATTATAAGAGTAAAACGTATCTCCAATTACATTAAGACATTTAAATTACTTTGAAACTTATTAAAAAAATGTGAAAACGTGTAAAGGGGCAGTAACGTATTTTTTTTTCTACGCACCAGAAATTAAACATTTCATTGCAAACAATCTGCATACAAATGTTTTAAAACAATTCTGTTAACTCAATTTGCATTTAATTTTGCAGTCTGAGAAAATTGTCCTTGAAAATGATCTTTTGGTCAATTAGGGACAGAAATCAGCTCCTGAACTGATTAAACATTCATGGTGCAGCATATAGTAGGGTCACAGTTGTAAGTTCCATACAATGCATTCAGCCTCTCTGGGGGACAGTGGAGACACTTCATATTTGTAGAATTTAATTCTAGGAAAACAAGCAAAATATACTATGAAAGTGCATCACAAAGTGTTTTTAATATGGATAATTAAACATTTTGGTCTAGATTACAAGTGGCGCGCTAAACAATACTGCTACCGTGATAATTTGCAAGTAAACGCGTTTGCTTGAGCACAGACAAATTTAGCGTATGTTTGTGCAAGTGGAGACCTAGCATAAAGTGTAAGAGTTAGAGAAAAAAAATGTGCACCAAACACAACATAAATACATTAAAATAAAGTGGTAGAATCATATATATACTATCTGAAAAAACATAATTTATGCTTACCAGATAAATTCCTTTCCTTCTGGATAGGGAGAGTCCAAGGCTTCATTCCTTACTGTTGGGATATACAACACCTGGCCACCAGGAGGAGGCAAAGACACCCCAGCCAAAGGCTTAAATATCCCTCCCACTTACTGATTACCCCAGTCATTCTGCCAAGGGAACAAGGAAAAGTAGGAGAAACATTAGGGTATAAATGGTGCCAGAAGAATAAAATAAATAATAGAGGACCGCCCATAGACAAGAAAAAAATGGACTCCCATTTCCGGAAGGAAAGCAATTTATCTGGTAAGCATAAATTATGTTTTCCTTCCTAAGATAGGGAGAATCCACGGCTTCATTCCTTACTGTTGGGAAAACTATACCCAAGCTCCAGAGGACACTGAATGAATAACGGGAGGTAACCAAAAGGAAGAGTCGGACCCTATCCTGAGGGCACTACAGCCTGCAAAACTTTTCTCCTGAAAACTGCTTCAGCCGAAACAAAAACATCAAACTTTTTTTAAAAAGTATGTAAGGAGGACCAGGTAGCAGCCATACAAATCTGATCCATAGAGGCCTTGTTCTTAAAGGCCTAAGAGGAAGCCACTGCTCTAGTAGAATGAGCCGTTATCCTCTCAGGAGGACGATGTCCCGCTGTTTCGTAAGCTAAGCGGATGACACTCCTTAACCAAAAATATAGGGAAGTGGAAGTAGCCTTCTGCCCCTTACGCTTCCCCGACTAGACAACAAACAAAGAGGAAGATTGTCTAAACTCCTTACAAGCCTGAAGATAGAACTTCAAGGCGCGAACCACGTCCAAATTGTGAAGTAAGAGTTCCTTTGATTAAGAAGGATAAGGACACAAGGAAGGAACCACAATCTCCTGATTGATGTTGCGATCTGACACAACCTTAGGAAGAAAACCTAATTTAGTAAGTAAAACTGCCTTATCTGCATGAAAAATCAGATAAGGGGACTCACATTGCAAAGCAGAGATCTCAGAAACTCTGCGCGCAGAGGCAATAGCAAATAAAAAGAGAACCTTCCAAGATAACAATTTAATGTCAATGGAATGCAGAGGCTCAAACGGAACCTGTTACAAAACCTAAAGAACAAGATTTAGGCTCCAAGGAGGAGCCCCAGATCTAAACACAGGTCTGATCCGAATCAGAGCCTTAACAAAAGGACTGCACGTCTGGAAGCTCAGCCAGTCTCTTGTGCAATAAAACTGAAAGGGTCGAAATCTGTCCCCTCAGGGAACTAGCAGAAAGGCCCTTCTCCAGTCCATCCTAGAAAAAAGATAAGATCCTGGCAACCTTAACTCTGTGCCAGGAAAAACCACGCCAAAATCTTGCCAAAATATTCCCGTAGTTCCAAAATATTGATCGGGAGAGAGGACTCCTCCTGAGTCCACAACCCCTGTGCCTTCCTGGCACCCCAAACAGATCCCCACTGCCTCAGCATGCACAGTTGTAAAGGTCTGAGATGGAACCTGGCAAAAGGAATGATATCCATGCAGGACACCATGAGACCAATTACCTCCACACACTGAGCCACAGAGGGACTCAAGGAGGTCCAGAGGGAAAGATATGCCGAAGTTAGTTTGCAACGTCTCTGGTCTGTTAGAAATATCCTCATGGATATGGAGTCTATTATAGTACCCAGGAATTCCACCCTGGTACTTGGGATAAGAGAACTCTTTTCCAAGTTTATCTTCCATCCATGTGATCGAAGAAGACTGAGAAGAGACTCCGAAAATTCTTCCGCAAGATGAAAGGATGGTGCTTGCACCAGAATATCATCAAAGTATGGGGCTACTGCAATACCCTGAGTTCTGGAAACGGCTAGAAGAGCCCCCAGAACCTTCATAAAGATTCTTGGAGCGGTAGCTAGGCCAAACGGAAGGGCAATGAACTGGAAGTGCTGGTCCAGGAATGCAAACCTCAGGAACTGAAAGTGTTCCCTGTGGATTGGAACATGAAGGTAAGCATCTTTCAGATCTATAGTGGTCATAAACTGGCTTTCCTGAATTAAAGGAAGGATGGACCCTATCGTCTCCATCTTGAAGGAAGGGACACTGAGAAATTTGTTTAAGCACTTTAGGTCCAGAATTGGGCGGAAAGTTCCCTCCTTCTTTGAAACTACGAAAAGATTTGAATAAAACCTCAAACCTCTTTCTTCGATAGGCACTGGGAAAACAACTCCTAAGGAGGATAGATTCCAAACACACCCTGGAAAGGCATCCCTCTTTTCTGGTCTGGTAGACAGATTCAAGAGAAGGAATCTCCCCCTTTGCGGATGCGATTTGAAGCCTGTCTTGTATCCCTGAGATACCACCTCTAGGACCCACGGATCCTGTACGTCCTTGAACCAGTCATCTGAAAAAAGAGACAGTCTGCCCCCTACACAATCCGATGCCGGATCGGGGGCCGCCCCTTCATGCTGATTTGTTTTCAGCGGGCTTCTTATTCTGCTTGGATTTATTCCAGGACTGAGCTGGCTTTCAAATACTCTTGGATTGCTCGGGCTTGGAGGAGGATTGTTGTCGTTGGGATTTGTCAGAACGAAAGGAAAGAAAATTAGAAGATTGTCGTCCCTTAGCCGTTCTTATCTTGCAGTAGGAAGGCACCCTTGCCTCCGGTAACCATAGAAATAATGGAGTCCAGGCCTGGACCAAATAAAATCTTTCCCTTGAATGGAAGAGAAAGGAGTCTGGATTTAGAAGTCATATCCGAAGACGAAGACTTCAACCAGAGTGCCCGGCGGGCTAGGACCGCAATGCCAGTGGCCTTTGCATTTAGGCAAATAATTTGCATGTTCGCATCACAGATAAAAGAATTAGCTATTCTCAGAGCTTTAATTCTGTCTTGAATATCCTCAAGGGGAGACTCCACCTCAGTGACTTCCGACAAAGAGTCGCACCAGTAGGTAGCCGCTCCGGCAACCACGGCAACTGCAGCCGCCTGAACGAATTACTATCCTCAAGAGGTATAGTAGTACGTTTAGCAAGCGTAGAGATAGCACCATCCACAAATTCAGTTGAGAGTCCGGGACCGGGAACAACTTTTTAAAAGTAGACGAGGGGGAAAAGGAAGAACCAATTCTTTCCCATTCATTTTCAATAATGTTTGCCATCTTAACCGGTACAGGAAAAGTCAAAGGAACTTTCCTGTCTTCGTAAACTTTGTCTAATTTAGGTATCATAGGTTCTTCAGGCAGAGCGTCCTCTGGAACCTCTAATGTAGACAGAACCTCCTTTAGATTTAAAATTGAGCACTTGCGTTTTTTTATTAAAGGACGGTTCCTCCGCAGCAGGAGACTTAGACGCAAAGGACTCTGACCCAGAAAGTTCACCCTCTGAAGCTACAGAGGTTGACTCATCATCGGATAACTGGGACATAATAGCTAAATCTGATAAATATTTAGATGACTCCGGGTCAGGAGAGCTATATTTAACCTTTCTCTTGTGTTTGTTAGAGCGAGGTAATGCACTGAGGGCCGCAGACACCGCCGTTTGTAACTGCGCGGCAAAGTCCGCAGGAAGAAGGCCCCTTCCGGATGGAGGATTAGATGTGCTACGGGGAACTGCATGTGGAGTGAATAATGTAGCAAGGGTAGTAATCTCACGGGACACCGAGTCCTGAGAAGTAGACGGCTCAGAGGGACTAAGAGCCTTAGCAGGCTTGTCTCCCTTCTTAGACTTTATAACGATGTTAAGGCATGTGGAACATAATTGAGTGGGCGGGAAAACCACGGCCTCCTCGCAATATAAAGAGGTATAATTTAGTACAGAAGGAGTACCTTCTAACATTTCAGAGTCCTCCATAGCTCAGGTTATTCCCACAGAAGGACACAAATAAAAACATTTTTTTTTTTTATTATAGAAAACTGCACCTTTATACTCCCAATGGCTGGGGCACTCACCACCTCCTAGACCCAGACAGTTAACAGAGGAAATGCTCTCCTTAGGTTAAAGTCTCAGCTGGAATGGAGAAAATGAACATAGACCACAACCGGTCACATGGAGTGCAAGACAGTACTTCCCTTGTTACAAGTACAGCAAGTAATAGGAGCTGTGCAAAACTTTCAAAAACGAAAGTGAAACAAAGTGAAACCTGTTTGTTCCAGCCAAAAACACAGTCTATCAGCCGAGGAAAAAAAAAATCACACAAAGCAGCATGTAAATAATTAATACACTGATTAATTAACTGAATGAAGGACAATTCACCCGGAGAGCTCTTTAAAAATCCAAGTACTTTATTTCAATTGGTATAAAAACATTTTCGGCAGCATAAAGACAAATTGTGTATCTGCCTTAAACTTTCATTTCCACCAACGGTAGCGCCAAGGGGTCAGCTGACGCGTTTCGGCAAATCGCCGTAGTCCAAGCTGTATCACACACAGCAGATACACAATTTGTCTTTATGCTGCCGAAAATGTTTTTATACCAATTGAAATAAAGTACTTGGATTTTTAAAGAGCTCTCCGGGTGAATTGTCCTTCATTCAGTTATTTCCAGCACCTGATACCCGGATTGAACTCTACGTGGAAAGCGGAAATCAACAGGCTCCTGAATGCACACAGTACCGACAGATCAAACAGGAGTCAGGTCAGCGTTGCCGAGGAGGAGAGGAGCAGCGGTGAGTAGAAAAGGAATTAATGTTATGCAGGCCTGGTTCCTGCTTGTGATTTTTGAATATATATTGTTCTAATTCCCGCTATACTTGCTCTCTCTGTGGACCGGAACCGGTCAATCACACATAAATGGACATATTAAAGAGAATGGAATTTTGAATGTATACATGACCGAGACTGACCTGACCCTGTTACAAATCTGCATACTCAAATACGTATATTCACTCTGTGGAGTATGAAATAAAATAGAGGACTATTGTGTAGAGGATCAAAATATATAATTTTCTGTATCAAACAGATTAATATCATTTATATTATAATAGCCGATTTTTATGGGAATAGGTCAAACTTCCTTAAATTGACCACTGATTAATTAACCCCAACTGTTCAATAAACCCCCTTCAGAGGATATTAACCTGGATCCTATTAAGGTATAAAGGAGCCACACTGTGACCCTGTTATAGCATTTTATGTGTAAAAATTGAAACAATCTTACCTCCAGGATCCATGCTGTGGAACAGAACACAGCCTCTCAAGTGTGACAGTATTATAGCAGTGCTCCTGACATCGGCTTGAGTGAGAGAAAGCAGGCAGTGAAACTCGTCAACACTGATTGCTTAGGAGCTGTTAGCAGTAGTCTGGATGGCTTCGCAGAAAAACTTTCCCTGCATCTCCAGACTCTAACTTTCATCAATACTCTCACTGAGAGGTTGACATGACTACTTAAAACTCCAGTCCTATCTCGAATGGCAGATACCCTTTTTCAGGAATCTCTGAATCTTCTGACACTTCTCTGCCACCTCCTAATGTGACGAAAGGCAAAGAATGACTGGAGTAATGAGGAAGTGGGAGGGATATTTAAGCCTTTGGCTGGGGTGTCTTTGCCTCCTCTTGGTGGCCAGGTGTTGTATTTCCCAACAGTAAGGAATGAAGCCATGGACTCTCCCTATCTTAGGAAGGAAAATATTCATATAAATAGTACAAAAAATTGTAAACAAGGGTTAAAAAAGTATATGGTATATGACAAGGTATTTGAATGGAAAGAGCTATAAAGGATATATATATATATGTCTATGTATTTATTTATTTTTATATATATATATATATATATTTATGTGCATATACTGTATGTGTATATACGTGTGTATTTATATAGATGTATATACTCTTTTTTTTTTTTTTTTTTTTAAATACCGTACTTTCACACAAACTTTTACAATTTTAATATTTTAAAATATTTTAAACATTTTAATTTCAAATTGGAATATACAGTAACCCACAAGCATTAAAAGTTTACTTTCAGTGGTGTTTCCGCTCTAACAAAAGCAATAAATTGCGGCCCACTTTTCCCCCCCAAATTTTAAACTTAGTAAGAGAGAAGACAGCAGACATCTTTTAAACTTAAGTTGCATTCTGTCTCTTCTGAGCATGAGCAAAAAAGACTTACTGTTTCTCTTGAATTCAAACAACACTCAGGTCTAGATTACGAGTGGAATGGTAGTTTGTGCTTGCACATTAACTTTGCAAAATGGAGGCTTTTGAAAATAAAAAGTTTTCGCTCACACGCTAACCAGACGTGCGCAAAAAGCCAAAGTTTGAATATCGCAACCTTGTTAACGTATTCCCCCATAGTCTTCATAAGAGCGAGAAAAGTGGGGGCGGGGACTTTTGGTTGGTTAAACTCTGTACTTCACAATATCCCTTTAAGTATATATAGTTTGACAAGGAGGCAAATGGGCAGATACCTTCCACAGCTAGCACTATCAACTTTGAATGCTATAGTGTTAAATACGCTTTTGGCATCCAGGGAATATTTTATAAAGCAAGTTAAGATTATTCTAACTCTCTGATGACATAATCAAGTTTAATTAAAGATACAAAGAATTAAAGAGACATAAAAAAAAAAAAAAATCTTATAGAATATGGAAACAATTTTCTTGTGCACAAACAGACCATGATTAAAGTGATCCGGGATATAAACATCCCCAAACCAACTGGAAAGGTTTATGAGGAGAAAATAACAAGATAGGTTTGATTGTAGGATTGTGCAACTATTTGGAAAGGAAAACTTTCTTCACATTTGCAAAAGGGTATAAAATAAATCATGGAAAGATTCAAGAAGAAGGAACAAGTAAATAATTATGAAAACACTGTAGTATAATTATATAAGGTTATTAATAATAACAGTAAGTAGAGAGAAAGGAATGGAAGAGTATTGATTGCATGAGGATGGTAAAATATTAAAGGGATAGTAAACACCAAAAATGTTATTGTTTAAAAAAAGATAGATAATCCATTTATTTACCATTTCCCAGTTTTGCATAACCAACACTGTTATAGAAAAATACTTTTTACCTCTGTAATTACCTTGTATCTAAGCTTCTGCAGACTGCCTCCTTATCTCAGATCTTTTGACAAACTTGCATTTCAGGCAATTAGTGCTGACTCTTAAATAACATTGTGCTCACGCACGTGGAGTTATTTAAACAAAACACATGAACTAATGCCCTCTAGCTGTGAAAAACTATCAAATGTATTAAGAAAAGAGGCGGCCTTCAAGGGCTTAGAAATTAGCATATGAGCCTACCTAGGTTTAGCTTTCAACTAAGAATACCAAAAGAACAAAGCAAATTTGATGATAAAAGTAAATTAGAAAGTTGTTTAAAACTATGTTTTATCTGAATCATGAAAGTTTAATTTGGACTTTACTATCCCTTTAATATCTGTGTCTTGCTCTAGAATGTAATTAGAAGAAATTTCTGTGTCTTGCTATAGAATAAAATATCAGCCAAGTCTAAACATTTTTAAAACAAATTAACACCCTTTTTACTTCAATTGTTTTTCAGTAGCCAAACACCACCCACTACTTGAATTATTTAGAGGAGCTAATATGGGCTTTAGTCTGCAGACAACAAGGCTCAAAAGAACCTCTGGGGAGCAGCCGATTCCTTACCTAAATCTTGCCCCGTGCGACTGGAAATGTATTATTTGTGTGTTTAATAGCCATTCATTTATTGCCTAAGGGCTTCTAAAATATGAATCTACAGCCCCCATGTGTAACAAATAAGAAATATGGAAACGACACAAGCAGAAAAATAATGTGATGTATATGATTGATAACAGGACTAAAACAAACTAACACTGTGCTCCGGATCCAAATATATGTGATAACAATTAAAGCAGGGGTCGCCAACCTTTCGGACCTCAGGGACCACTAAACGCACAATTTTGAATCCTGTGGACCACTAAAATGATTTTTTTTAAAAGGTACAATTACAAACCTCTATAAGGTGTGTGTGTGTGTGTCTGTGTATAACTAGTATAACCATAGCTAAGTTTACATTATGTATATAATTACACATTTGTAAGAATTATTTTTTGGAATTTACTAACTGAATGACAGAACTGAGAGATTACTTCCAAATGACAGATGAAGGGTGAGTGTAAACTTTTGAGCTGGAAACAAAGAGGCAGAAAGTGGGGAAAAAAATAATTATGTTTAAAAGGACCACAAGACCAAGTTACCTCACCAGTTAGGAATTATACAAAGCTACTTATGATCATGGACAGACATTGGAGTTATAAATTAAAGGGACACTGTACCCAAAAATTTTCTTTGGTGATTCAGATTGAGCATGAAATTTTAAGCAACTTTCTAATTTACTCCTATTATCAAATTTTCTTCATTCTCTTGGTATCTTTATTTGAAATGCAAGAATGTAAGTTTAGATGCCGGCCCATTTTTGGTGAACAACCTGGGTTGTCCTTGCTGATTGGTGTATAAATCCATCCACCAATAAAAAAGTGCTGTCCAGAGTACTGAAACCAAAAAAAAGCTTAGATGCCTTCTTTTTCAAATAATGATAGCAAGAGAACGAAGAAAAATTGATAATAGGAGTAAATTAGAAAGTTGCTTAAAATTGCATGCTCTTTCTGAATTACAAAAGAAAACATTTGGGTACAGTGTCCCTTTAAGTTTATATCTGAAAGCTGTCTCAATATGGATGTGAGCTAACCACGACTGATGTTACTGGCAATTACTATAATACTGGTGGGATATGGCTGATCTGCTGGATGGCAATTACTGGAATTCAGGTGGAATGGGCTTTGTGCACGGGAAAATTATTAGAATGAAAAATAATTAATATTTAATTAAAAAAAAAGATGGAGGGGAGGAAGACAAACAGTGATGTAAGTCCATCTGAAGGAATTAGGAAAACTACTACAAAGAGACAGGTAAAGGGAAGAAAAAAAAAACATAATTTATGCTTACCTGATAAATTTATTTCTCTTGTAGTGTGTTCAGTCCACGGGTCATCCATTACTTATGGAATATATTCTCTCCCCAACAGGAAATTGCAAGAGGATCACCCAAGCAGAGCTGCTACATAGCTCCTCCCCTCACATGTCATATTCAGTCATTCGACCAAAACAAGACAAGAAAGGAGGAACCATAGGGTGCAGTGGTGACTGAAGTATTAAATAAAATTTAGATCTGCCTTAAAAAGACAGGGCGGGCCGTGGACTGAACACACTACAAGAGAAATAAATTTATCAGGTAAGCATAAATTATGTTTTCTCTTGTTAAGTGTGTTCAGTCCACGGGTCATCCATTACTTATGGGATACCAATACCAAAGCCAAGTACACGGATGATGGGGGGGAACAAGGCAGGAACTTAAACGGAAGGAACCACTGCCTGTAGAACCTTTCTCCCAAAAACAGCCTCCGAAGAAGCAAAAGTGTCAAATTTGTAAAATTTTGAAAAAGTGTGAAGCGAAGACCAAGTCGCAGCCTTGCAAATCTGTTCAACAGAAGCCCCATTCTTAAAGGCCCAGGTGGAAGCCACAGCTCTAGTGGAATGAGCTGTAATTCTTTCAGGGGGCTGCTGTCCAGCAGTCTCATAGGCTAAACGTATTATGCTACGAAGCCAAAAGGAGAGAGAGGTTGCCGAAGCTTTTTGACCTCTCCTCTGTCCAGAGTAAACGACAAACAGGGAAGAAGTTTGACGAAAATCTTTAGTTGCCTGTAAATAGAATTTCAGGGCACGGACTACATCCAGATTATGCAAAAGTCGTTCCTTCCTTGAAGAAGGATTAGGACATAATGACGGAACAACAATCTCCTGATTGATATTCCTGTTAGAGACTACCTTAGGTAAAAACCCAGGTTTAGTACGCAGAACTACCTTGTCTGAATGAAAAATCAGATAAGGAGAATCACAGTGTAAGGCAGACAATTCCGAGACTCTTCGAGCCGAGGAAATAGCCATCAAAAATAGAACTTTCCAAGATAAAAGTTTAATATCAACGGAATGAAGGGGTTCAAACGGAACTCCTTGAAGAACTTTAAGAACCAAGTTTAAGCTCCACGGAGGAGCAACAGTTTTAAACACAGGCTTAATCCTAGCTAACGCTTGACAAAAAGCCTGGATGTCTGGAACTTCTGCCAGACGCTTATGCAAAAGAATAGACAGAGCAGAAATCTGTCCCTTTAAAGAACTAGCTGATAAGCCTTTTTCCAAACCCTCTTGGAGAAAAGACAATATCCTTGGAATCCTAACCTTACTCCACGAGTAACTCTTGGATTCGCACCAATACAGGTATTTACGCCATATCTTATGGTAGATTTTTCTGGTAACAGGCTTTCGTGCCTGTATCAAAGTATCAATAACTGACTCGGAGAAACCACGCTTTGATAGGATCAAGCGTTCAATCTCCACGCAGTCAGTCTCAGAGAAATTAGATTTGGATGATTGAAAGGACCTTGTATTAGAAGGTCTTTGCTCAAAGGTAGAGTCCATGGAGGACAAGACGACATGACCACTAGGTCTGCATACCAGGTCCTGCGTGGCCACGCAGGCGCTATCAGGATCACCGATGCTCTCTCCTGTTTGATCTTGGCAATCAGTCGAGGGAGCAGAGGAAACGGTGGAAACACATAAGCCATGCTGAAGAACCAAGGAACTGCTAGAGCAGCTATCAGCTTCGCTCCCGGGTCCCTGGACCTGGAACCGTAAAGAGGAAGTTTGGCATTCTGGCGAGACGCCATGAGATCCAGATCTGGTTTGCCCCAACGATGGACCAGTTGAGCAAATACCTCCGGATGGAGTTCCCACTCCCCCGGATGAAAAGTCTGACGACTTAGAAAGTCCGCCTCCCAGTTCTCCACTCCTGGGATGTGGATCGCTGACAAGTGGCAAGAGTGAGACTCTGCCCAGCGAATTATCTTTGAGACTTCCAACATCGCTAGGGAACTCTTGGTTCCCCCTTGATGGTTGATATAAGCCACAGTCGTGATGTTGTCCAACTGAAATCTGATGAACCTCAGTGTTGCTAGCTGAGGCAAAGCTAGAAGAGCGTTGAATATTGCCCTTAGATCCAGAATATTTATTGGGAGGAGTTTCTCCTCCTGAGTCCAGGATCCCTGAGCCTTCAGGGAATTCCAGACTGCGCCCCAGCCTAGGAGGCTGGCATCTGTTGTTACAATTGTCCAATCTGGCCTGCGAAAGGTCATGCCCCTGGACAGATGGACCCAAGATAACCACCAGAGAAGAGAATCTCTGGTCTCTTGATCCAGATTTAGAAGAGGGGACAAATCTGAGTAATCCCCATTCCACTGACTTAGCATGCATAATTGCAGCGGTCTGAGATGCAGGCGCGCAAATGGCACTATGTCCATTGCCGCTACCATTAAGCCGATTACTTCCATGCACTGAGCCACTGACGGGCGTGGAATGGAATGAAGGACTCGGCAAGCATTTAAGAGTTTTGATAACCTGGCCTCCGTCAGGTAAATTTTCATTTTTACAGAATCTATCAGAGTCCCTAGGAAGGAGACTCTTGTGAGTGGTGATAGAGAACTCTTTTCCACGTTCACCTTCCACCCATGCGACCTTAGAAATGCCAGAACTATCTCTGTATGAGACTTGGCAATTTGCAAGCTTGTCGCCTGTATCAGGATGTCGTCTAGATACGGAGCCACCGCTATGCCTCGCGGTCTTAGAACCGCCAGAAGAGAGCCCAGCACCTTTGTAAAGATTCTCGGGGCCGTAGCCAACCCGAAGGGAAGAGCTACAAACTGGTAATGCCTGTCTAGGAAGGCAAATCTTAGGAACCGATGATGATCTTTGTGAATCGGTATGTGAAGGTAGGCATCCTTTAAATCCACCGTGGTCATGTACTGACCCTCTTGGATCATGGGTAGGATAGTCCGAATAGTTTCCATTTTGAATGAAGGAACTCTTAGGAATTTGTTTAAAATCTTTAGGTCCAAAATTGGCCTGAAGGTACCCTCTTTCTTGGGAACCACAAACAGATTTGAATAAAATCCCTGTCCTTGTTCCGTTCGTGGAACTGGGTGGATCACTCCCATTACTAGGAGGCCTTGTACGCAACATAGGAATGCCTCTTTCTTTATTTGGTTTTCTGATAACCTTGAAAGATGAAATCTCCCTAGAGGAGGAGAAGCCTTGAAGTCCAGGAGATATCCCTGAGATATGATCTCCAACGCCCAGGGATCCTGGACATCTCTTACCCACGCCTGGGCGAAGAGAGAAAGTTTGCCCCCCACTAGATCCATTTCCGGATAGGGGGCCATCCCTTCATGCTGTCTTAGGGGCAGCAGCAGGTTTTCTGGCCTGCTTGCCCTTGTTCCAGGACTGGTTAGTTTTCCAGGCCTGTCTGTAACGAGCAACGGTTCCTTCCTGTTTTGGGGCAGAGGAAGTTGACGTTGCTCCTGCCTTGAAGTTTCGAAAGGCACGAAAATTAGACTGTTTGGCCTTTGATTTGGCCTTATCCTGAGGAAGGGTATGACCCTTACCTCCCGTAATGTCAGTGATAATTTCTTTCAAGCCGGGCCCGAATAAGGTTTGCCCCTTGAAAGGAATATTAAGTAATTTAGATTTAGAAGTCACATCAGCTGACCAGGATTTAAGCCATAACGCTCTGCGCGCTTGAATGGCCGTTAGTTTAGTTAGATGTACAATGGCATCAGAAACAAATGCATTAGCTAGCTTAAGTGCTTTAAGCTTGTCCATAATTTCATCCAATGGAGCTGAGTGAATGGCCTCTTCTAGAGTCTCAAACCAAAATGCCACAGCAGCAGTGACAGGTGCAATGCATGCAAGGGGCTGTAAGATAAAACCTTGTTGAACAAACATTTTCTTAAGGTAACCTTCCAATTTTTTATCCATTGGATCTGAAAAAGCACAACTATCCTCCACCGGGATAGTAGTACGCTTGGCTAAAGTAGAAACTGCTCCCTCCACCTTAGGGACCGTCTGCCATAAGTCCCGTGTAGTGGCGTCTATTGGAAACATTTTTCTAAATATAGGAGGTGGGGAAAAGGGCACACCAGGTCTATCCCACTCCTTGCTAATAATTTCTGTAAGCCTTTTAGGTATAGGAAAAACGTTGGTACACACCGGTACTGCATAGTATCTATCCAGCCTACATAATTTCTCTGGAATCGCAACTGTGTTACAGTCATTCAGAGCCGCTAAAACCTCCCCTAGCAATACACGGAGGTTCTCAAGCTTAAATTTAAAATTAGAGATCTCTGAATCCGGTTTCCCTGGATCAGATCCGTCACCTACAGAATGAAGCTCTCCGTCCTCATGTTCTGCAAACTGTGACGCAGTATCGGACATGGCTCTTGTAGCACCAGCGCGCTCTATTCTTACCCCAGAGCAATCGCGCTTGCCTCTTAATTCTGGCAATTTAGATAATACTTCTGTCAGGGTATTATTCATAATATTAGCCATGTCCTGTAAGGTGATTTGTATGGCCGTCCCTGATGCACTTGGCGCCACAATATCACGCGCCTCCTGAGCGGGAGGCGAAGGTACTGACACGTGAGGAGAGTTAGTCGGCATAACTTCCCCCTCGTTGTCTGGTGATAATTCCTTTATAGATAAAGACTGACCTTTATTATTTAAAGTGAAATCAATACATTTAGTACACATGTTTCTGTGGGGCTCCACAGTGGCCTTTAAACATAGTGAACAAACAGATTCATCTGTGTCAGACATGTTTAAACAGACTAGCAATAAGACTAGCAGACTTGGAAAACACTTTAAATAATTTTTCTAGTAATAAAGAAAAACGCTACTGTGCCTTTAAGAAGCACAGAAAACTGTCACAGTTGAAATAACAATGAACCAAATCAGTTATAGCAAACAAATTTTCACAGTAAATGTATTAAGTTAGCAGAGCATTGCACCCACTTGCAAATGGATGATTAACCCCTTAAAACCCAAACGGTTTTTATAAGCAAAAAAACGTTTATTAATACAGTCAAAAAACACTGTCACAGGTCTGCTGTGACTGATTACCTCCCTCAAAATGACTTATGAAGTCCCTTAAGCTGTCTGGAGACGACCCGGGTCAAGCAGAAGGAAGCAGGAAGACAGAGCCTGAATTTTTTACTGCGTCAAAAGAGCGCTAAAATAGGCCCCTCCTACTCAATATTACAATATTGGGAGTGTCAGTTAACTGTTTCTATGCAGAAATATTGTCAGCCATGTGGAAAAATTTTATGCCCCAACAAGTTTTATCACCAATGTACCTCACAAAACGAATAAACATGCCAGTAAAATCGTTTTAAACATCCCTTTTTTAATGAGCTTGTATCTCTATTGATAAGCCTGATACCAGTCTTCCTACTGCATTTAAGGCTTATAACATCACTTCAGTATTAATAGCATTTTCTCAGTCAAATTCCATTCCTTAGAAAATTACTTTACTGTATATATTTAAATCAGCCTGTTAACAGTCGCTCTCACTGTATTAAAGGCTTTTACTTACATTACATCGGTATCAGCAGTATTTTCTTAGTCAATTCCATTCCTTAGAAAAATAATTTACTGCACATACCTTGTTTGCAGGGTTCCCCGCACGCCATTCCCTTCTGAAAGTTACCTCACTCCTCAGAATATGCGAGAACAGCCAGTGGATCTTAGTTACTGCCGCTAAGATCATAGAAAACGCAGGCAGATTCTTCTTCCAAATACTGCCTGAGAATAAACAACACACTCCAGTGTCATTTTAAAATAACAAACTTTTGATTGAAGTATAAAAACATCACAGAACCTCTCACAACGTCCTATCTTTTCAGTTGCAAGAGAATGACTGAATATGACATGTGAGGGGATGAGCTATGTAGCAGCTCTGCTTGGGTGATCCTCTTGCAATTTCCTGTTGGGGAGAGAATATATTCCATAAGTAATGGATGACCCGTGGACTGAACACACTTAACAAGAGAAATCTCTCTTATATTTAAAGGGACAGTCAACCCCAAAATTACTGTAACTTATTTAGATTAGTTAATTAACTATCTTTACAGTAAACTGTAGCCCAATTTTCATCTAAATAAACTTTGTCAGACAATACACTTACTGATCTCATCTGGCTGTTTTGAAATGGCCGCCTGACCCCTCCTTCTCTGATGTCTCCCAAAAGCTCCCACTAGTACAGGATTCTTTCCTTTCCTTTAGTCCCTGCGCGCTCCTGTGTCTCCCTTCATTCAGTTTACTGAGACACACGCTGTTACACGCACAGGGCATCACTGAGATCAGACCCACATCACATTGCCGCCTGCCCGGCACTCACTGCCTCTCATCTGGATCCTAATTGCTTTCTGTGAATGGGGGGTGGGGGGTACAGTACACGTCGGTTGGATTTGCACAGATGTTTGGATATTGCACTTTCACAAAATATAGCCAAATGCTGCAGCTCGTGTCCCATATGCATTATTAGTTTGTGAAACGAGTCAACAAATGCATATGCCTAATTTATATGCTAAAGGGAATGCATAGGAAACTGATAAGAAAAGAGTACTAGATAGAGAAAAAGAGTGACGGAATAATCAACAGCATGATACTAAAACACCTACTTCCAGATTAGAGGCAATGAGTGCCGGGCAGGAACAGCTTGTAGACCCGGTTATCGCTGTTACAAGCACAGAACCACATCACATCGCCGCCTGCCCGGCACTCACTGCCTCTCATCTGGATCCCGATTGCTTTCTGTGAATGAGGGGGTACAGTACACGACGTCGGCTGGATTTGCACAGATGTTTGGATATTGCACTTTCACCGAATATAGCCAAATGCTGCAGCTCGTGTCCCATATGCATTATTAGTTTGTGAAACGAGTCAACAAATGCATATGCCTAATTTATATGCTAAAGGGAATGCATAGGAAACTGATAAGAAAAGAGTACTAGATAGAGAAAAAGAGTGACGGAATGATCAACAGCATGATACTAAAACACCTACTTCCAGATGAGAGGCAGTGAGTGCCGGGCTGGAACAGCTTGTAGACCCGGTTATTGCTGTTACAAGCACAGACCCATATCACATCGCCGTCTGCCTGGCACTCACTGCCTCTCATCTAGATCCCGATTTCTTTCTGTGAATGGGGGGGTACAGTACACGACGTCGGCTGGATTTGCACAGATGTTTGGATATTGCACTTTCACGAATATAGCCAAATGCTGCAGCTCGTGTCCCATATGCATTATTAGTTTGTGAAACGAGTCAACAAATGCATATGCCTAATTTTTTTTTTTTTTTTTTTTTTTTAATCTTTTATTTTTGAAATTTCACAGCAAGTATAATTAAGGTATATACAAAAAGAAAAAAGTCAGAAACAATATTAGGACATCTCATAAGATACCAAGGACCACCGGTAAAATACACATATTACATAATAAGAATACAAAAACATTAAATCATACCTTTCTTCAATTAAAACTAGAAAAAGATACCATTTCTTTAGGTATATGGAAACTTAGTGGCCCCAACACTTGCATTTTGTACATACATTTAAGGTATCCTTGTTACTGAAGCTAACGCTGTTGCGTAATTTTATCATCATGCCTAATTTATATGCTAAAGGGAATGCATAGGAAACTGATAAGAAAAGAGTACTAGATAGAGAAAAAGAGTGACGGAATGATCAACAGCATGATACTAAAACACCTACTTCCAGATGAGAGGCAGTGAGCACCGGACAGGCGGCGATGTGATGTGGGTCTGTGCTTGTAACAGCGATAACCGGGTCTACAAGCTGTTCCTGCCCGGCACTCACTGCCTCTCATCTGGAAGTAGGTGTTTTAGTATCATGCTGTTGATCATTCCGTCACTCTTTTTCTCTATCTAAAAGTTTTATAATAATACCGTCAGCTATCTACTCCAGCTTGCTCCTGTTTGTGTAAAGGGTCTTTTCATATGCAAAAGAAGGGGGAGTGTCTTATTTCCCATTTGCAGTGGGCTTTCCTGCTGCCTTTTCAACAGAGCTAAACTGAGAGCTTCTAAGTAAGTTTTTAAACAGTTTTATACTGGATTTTTATATCAGTATCTGTGCATCTTATTCTTTATAGACGTGTCTATTACATGCAGTTCTATGAAAATTGGTATAAACTGTCCCTTTAATTATGCAATTCTACTGTATTTAGGGGTCCTTTGAAAGTATATATAAAAAGATACATGATACAGGACATTCACAAAAGCATGCCATACAGTTATGTCTACAGATGAAACAGCTCTACTAATGTGAAACGCCTACTGCCACTAAGCGTTTACAGCCGGTATTGGAGGTGGTAACAGAAAGACCACCAAAAGCAGTTCCACTTCTTGCCGTATCAATGTCCTTATGTGAATCAGTCTTTAAACTCCAACGTATGTTTCCCCGAACGCTTCATTTTTTTCAAAGAGTCAGTTTAAAGACTGATACACATAACAACATTGATACCACAAGAGGTGGAACTGCTGTGGGTGGTCTTTCTGTTATCGGTTCCAATATCGTCTGTAAACGCTTAGTTGCAGTAGGTGTTTCACATTCAGAGAGCCGTTTCATCTGTAGAATTACATGAATGTCCTGTATGACGTATGTTTTTCTATATGCTTTTAAGTATAAATTGTTAAACTGAAGATCCAGTTGTTGTCCTGTCTGCAGCCAGAGAGGGGTTTTATTGAACAGCGCTGTTTATACTGAGAGCTCAGTTTTAGTTCTCTAACACGTAAGGTCCTGTCACACCTTCAATAACATCAATTTACTACAGAACTTCACTATATATATATATATATATATATATATATATATCATTCTTATTCTTTTAAAGGTTTTCCAGATTGCCACAGGTCTTCATCATATTGGGACTATATCCTTTAACTGTTATCACATATTTTTGTATCTGGAGCACAGAGTTAAAGGGACATTCTGTACTAAAATTGTTATTGCCTTTACTACCAATTCCCCAGCTTTGCACAACCAACATTAATATATTAATATACTTTATAACATTTAAACCTCTAAATTTCTGCCTGTTTCTAAGCCACTATAGACAGCCTCTTATCACATGCTTATTTATTTGCTTTTCATAATAGGAGACTGCTAGATAATAAATAAAAAGTCATGTGATCAAGGGGATGTCAGAAGATGCTTAGATACAAGGTAATCAGAGGTTATGTGTTGGTTATGCAAAACTGGGGAATGGGTAATACAGGGATTATCTATCTTTTAAAACAATACAAATTATATTGTGGAGACTGTCCCTTTAAGTTTTATATTTTTTATGTGATTTTATTGTATTTTTTTGTGCGCTTACACAGTGGTTTTGTTATATTTGGTTGGTTTATAAAAAGAGATTAGCTAATTGTTCCCTTTCTCATGTTAATTATTAACAGTAGCTATTATGACTTAATCTTTAAGTAAAAAAAAACCTGAAATATTGCCTGGAATATGTGTTATCTCTATACAAAACTATTTGCTCGGTGGATTTCAATTTAACCAAAATGAAAGAAAAAAAGAAAAACAATATTCATTCTTTCCCTGCTCTGTTTTCTTTGCCAAAGTAATTATTACATTCACTAGCTTTATTGCGCTTTTAAGAATGAAATCAAAGACATATCTACATGTACATACAAAGCAAATATTGAATGAGACAGATAGTGTAGTTAATAAGAGATAAAAGTAGAGCAAAACACATTTCTCCCATCTCTCTGTAATTAGCACATCAAAGAAATCAGTGTTGGGAGTAAAAATGAATAATAGAAGTTAGCAATTATAAACCGGCTAATCAAGGATCAAGAATTTGTATTTATTTAATTGAGAATACCAGTAGTCAGCACACACTTGCATTTCAAAGCAATAAAAACAGAAATTGTATCTTAGCTATGGATTTTTTTATTTCACTGGAAAGTGCAGTTTGAAAATAAAAAAATTATAAAGAGACTTGTGCTAAAAAGTCTGCGGACAGGACACTGGCCGCCCTAAATAAACTAAAAGGAACATTTAGCAAGCTGTATTCTCAGTCTTGAGGTGAAGGCTAACATGAGCGAACCTGCAACCACAAAATTGAGAAACATTCTGCTTCTTATCCTCTCCTCCACCTCAAACTTACTTATTCAGGGTAACTGACTGTGGTATTCTGAGCTTTGTATTTCAGTAAACAAGTATTTGCACATTTGTTATAAAGGTTAGCCCTAAAATTAGAGCTTGTTGCTCTTTTTTGTAGTAATCAGAAAACAACTTCTATGTAGCCTGATTAAACAATATGAGACATTTAATATATGATGAATTTATATATTAACTACTGACTTAGGTGTTAATAAACATAAGGATTTATTAATATAATACATATCTTATGTTCGATATATATATATATATGTAAACGGAGGCCACAGATGAGAAAGAAATACTGACACGCTCAGAATCAGAAATGGTAGAAACAAATTGATCCTTTTTACTTCACGCAATCACACACAGCCTAAAATATTTACAAGTTCAGACATTCCACAGACACACAATGTTTGTTTATAAGGGATATTGCAGGTAATAGGATATGCCCAATAATTCAGAATGGTGACAACAAACAAGCAGGTATGAAGTTTAAAGGCTTTAGCTTTGTTCGTGTACGTTACCACCTTGAGGACCGTGGTTATTCTGTTACCGCATTGGAAGATCCGTGTCTGGGACAGGCAGCGTGTGTGAATGCGGCTTACTTCCGGGTAGCGGTAAAAAAGTAGATCCGGCCGTTGAATGATCCAGACTCGGTAATGACAAAGTAGCGATAAGCTCATAAGAGATTCAAGATGAAGCAAAAGTAAATATAGTAAATTACTTTGCACAGGATACAAGCAATAGGAGACCTGAAATAAGGAATGCTACAACAGAGTAGGTATGACTTCAATAATCAGGCAGTAAATGAGTGTTACAGGTAGTCCTTAAATAGGGTGGAGACCAAATAGGAGGGGTTAGAGTTAAAGGTATACCACATCTCCCCCCCTTCAAGGAAGCACCCCAGGGGTTTCCAAGCTAGGCTTCTCAGGTTAGCAGCGATGAAAATTTCGTAGAAGACGGGGAGTGCGAAGATCAGAATGAAGCTGCCAAGAGTTATCCTCCGAACCATAACCTTTCCATTTCACAAGGTACTCCAACCTCCGCCTATGGATCCTAGAATCCAACACAGCTTCAACTTCATACTCCTCTCGATCATCAATGAGTATTGGAGGTGGTCGAGTCAAGGAGAGGGACTGAGGTGAAGGAAGATATGGCTTTAGCAAAGAGACATGAAAAGAGGGGTGAATCTTAAAATCCTGGGGAAGCTCTAATCTCACAGCATTGAGGTTGATTATTTTAGAAATCTTAAAAGGACCCAAGTATTGATTTGCTAGCTTTTTGCTAGGAACTGAAAGTTTGAGATTCTTCGTCGAGAGTAGTACTAAATCTCCAATCTGATAAGCAGGGCTAGCAGTGTGATGGGTATCATACAACCTTTTTTGATAATCTTTAGCTTCCGAAAGATGTTTTTTCAGGATGTTAAGTCTTTCTTGTAGAGTAGTTGCGAAATCCAATGCTGAGGGAGAGTTCACTTGTTGAGAGGACAAGGAAATGGTGGTAGGATGATATCCATAAGTAACGAAGAATGGGGATAGTTTAGTTGATGAAGAAGTAGTATTGTTGTAACAGAATTCTGCCAAAGGTAAATAAGATGACCAGTCATCCTGCAGATGAGATATATAGCAACGAAGATATTGTTCAAGGGTTTGGTTGAGTCGTTCTGTAAGACCATTTGTCTGAGGGTGAAAAGCAGTTGAGTATCTTGAATCAATCTTGATTAGCTTACATAAGGATCTCCAAAAATTAGAGGTAAACTGCGTACCACGATCAGTTATAATAACTTTAGGCAGTCCATGTAAGCGAACTATGTTGTCTAGGAAAACGTGAGCTGTTGTGAAAGCTGTAGGGAGACCTTTTAGGGGAATGTAATGAGCCAGTCTTGTTAAATGGTCAATGACAACTAAAATAGTATTGTAATGGTGGGATTCAGGTAACTCGACAATAAAGTCCATTGATATGGTACTCCAGGGTTTGTCAGGAATAGGCAGAGGAGATAAAAGACCTGATGGTCTTTTGTGAGCTAACTTGTTTCTGGCACAGGTATCACAATGTTTTACGTAATTTGTAATATAGGTATCCATGAGTGGCCACCAATAATTTCTTCTGGTTAGGTCTATAGTTTTAGAAATACCTGGATGACCCGCTAGTGTCCCGTCATGGGTTTGTTTAAGAATAGAAGATCTAATTTGTTTGGGGATATATAGTTTAGAATTATGATAAAAAAGACCAGTATTGGAATCTTTTTGACAGTCTATTCCATGTGGTGGTTCATGTTTTAATTCTTTTAATATCTCCTCTTCTAAAGGTGTTAGTAAACCTATAATTTTTTCTTTTGGAATGATTTGGTTAATTTGATTATGAGTGTCTTGTTCATGTAGTCTAGAGAGAGCATCGGCTTTTGTATTCAAGTGTCCCGGTCTGTATGTTAAAAGAAAATTGAAACGATCAAAGAATATCGACCATCTTGCTTGCCTTGCAGACAAGGTCTTACTTGTTTTTAGAAATTCAAGATTTTTATGGTCGGTATAAATCTTAAAAGGTAGTTTAGAACCTTCTAATAAATGTCTCCAGTGATCTAGGGCACGTTTTATAGCTAGAAGTTCTTTATCTCCTATGCTATAGTTTTTCTCAGCGCTAGTCAACATTTTTGAATAGAAAGCAATAGGATGAATCTCAGTCTTGTTCTTATCTTGTTGTGATAAAACTGCACCGATACCTGAGTCGGATGCATCTACTTCAAGGATAAATTCTAAATCAAAGTCTGGCATAGCTAGAATGGGTGCTGTAGTAAAATATTCTTTCAATTTATTAAAGGCAAGACTAGCGGATTCTGTCCACTTAAATCTTTGTTTTTCACTAGTGAGTGTTGTTAATGGTTTAACGATTGAAGAGAAATTTTTTATAAACTTCCTATAAAAATTCGCAAAACCAATGAATCGTTGTACAGATTTTGTGGAAGTAGGAGTAGGCCAATTCAGAATTGCTGATACCTTCTCCGGATCCATTTGTATTTTGTTGGGACTGATGATATAACCCAAGAATTTTATTTCTGTGACATGAAAGGAACATTTTTCCAGTTTAGCATATAGTTTGTGTTCTTTTAAACGAGTTAATACCCAGCGTACATGTTTTTCATGTTCTTGTGGTGTTCTAGAATAAATTAAGATGTCGTCAAGGTATATTATGACACAAACGTCAATCAGGTCACGAAAGATCTCATTTATAAAAAACTGAAAAGTTGCCGGAGCATTACTCAGACCGAAAGGCATTACATTATATTGGAAAAGGCCATATCTGGTCCTGAATGCCGTTTTCCATTCGTGACCTTCTTTGATTCTAATCAAATTATAAGCTCCCTTTAAATCTAATTTGGTGTAAATAGTGGCACCAGTTAGACGTTCCAAAAGTTCAGGTATTAAAGGTAAAGGGTATCTGTTTTTTATTGTGATGTTATTTAATGCCCTATAATCAATAATAGGTCTTATGGTACCATCCTTGTTTCTTACTAGAAACATTCCTGCAGCTGCAGGGGATGTGGAGTGTGAAATAAATCCCTTACGTAAATTTTCGTCTAGGTAATTTCTTATATACTGGAGTTCCTCTTGAGAGAGAGGATAGATCTTACCATGAGGGATTTTGGAACCAGGTATTATATCGATAGGACAGTCAAATTCCCTATGGGGTGGAAGGTTTTCTGCCTCTTTTAAATTAAATACTTCTGCCAAATCCTGATAACACGAGGGTAAACCAATATCAAGTGAAGCTATGGTTTGATGTGGGTAACAAGTGTTTAAGCAAAAAGCAGAATCTAATGTTACCTTATTTGAAACCCAATTTATGTGTGGGTTGTGTTTCTTCAACCAAGGATAGCCTAGGATGAGAGTATGCTGATGTATGGATATGAGATCAAAAGATAAATATTCAGTGTGTCCCTGCAATGATGTTACAAGCAGGGGAACAGTATGATGTGTAATATGTCCTTGTTCTATTAATGAACCATCTATTAACTTAATAGACACAGGATTTTGTTTGCAAATAACTGGTATTCGATTTTTATTTACATAAGTGGAATCAATGTAATTTCCAGATGCTCCTGAATCAATTAATGCCTTGGTTTGGATATTTTTCTGGTCCCACTGTAAAGAAATGGACAAAGTCATGTGTGTATCATTAGCTATGCTGTAAATAAAGTCACTGGTTATTGTCTTACCATTCTTTTGTTTTTTCAACAAAGGAAAAGTAGATACTACATGTTCTTTTTGAGCACAGTATAAACAGAGATTTTCCAACCTCCTTCTAATTTTTTCCTCTGGTGGCAGAGGTCCTCTAAGAACACCAATCTCCATAGGGGTAGTACTGCCATGAGCTCTGTCATGACTTGTTGTGACTTGGTAAGGTTTCCTGGATGGGGTATCATAAGAGGCCCTCTCTGCCCTCCTTTCTCTCAAACGACGATCTAAAGATGTACTTAATTTAATAAGACCCTCAAGGGTATCTGGGATCTCAAGACGGGAAAGTTCATCTTTGAGTGTTTCAGATAAACCTAAACGATATTGATTCTTCAAACTGATTTCATTCCACTGACAGTCCTCTGCCCACATCTGAAACTCAGTGGTATAATCTTCCACATTTCTCTTACCCTGTTTTAAAGACCTCAATCTCGTTTCAGCATTTATTTGAGTATTTGAGTCTTGATATAGACTAGTTAAAGCAGAAAAAAAATCCTGTAATGAATCCAGGATAGGGTTATTGTTTTCAAAAAACCTATTAGCCCAAGTCCTTGGTTCACCTTGTAGGAAAGATATTGTGGTACATACTTTAATCCGCTCAGTATGATAAGTCTTAGGTCTAAGAGAAAATAATAAGTTACAGGCATTCTTAAATTCCCTGAACTCAGAACGTTTCCCTGAAAAAGGTTGTGGATAATTAATATGAGGTTCAGGTGGATCATGAGGCTTTTGTGAAACAAAATCTTTAACTATAGTTTTTAAGTGCAGCATTTTCAGTCTGCACTTCAGTCACTGCTCTTGCTAAATAATCAAGTTTAAGATAGACATTATTAAACTCCTTTTTTATTTCATTAGGATCCATAATGGTAATTATTTCAAAAGACGGTTTTGGGCCTGATTATTATGTGGTATTCTGAGCTTTGTATTTCAGTAAACAAGTATTTGCACATTTGTTATAAAGGTTAGCCCTAAAATTAGAGCTTGTTGCTCTTTTTTGTAGTAATCAGAAAACAACTTCTATGTAGCCTGATTAAACAATATGAGACATTTAATATATGATGAATTTATATATTAACTACTGACTTAGGTGTTAATAAACATAAGGATTTATTAATATAATACATATCTTATGTTCGATATATATATATGTAAACGGAGGCCACAGATGAGAAAGAAA
The DNA here is from genome assembly GCF_027579735.1 of Bombina bombina. NCBI lineage: Eukaryota > Metazoa > Chordata > Amphibia > Anura > Bombinatoridae > Bombina > Bombina bombina. The sequence goes on along the minus strand of NC_069501.1, from coordinate 1,090,800,785 downwards.
TACTGACACGCTCAGAATCAGAAATGGTAGAAACAAATTGATCCTTTTTACTTCACGCAATCACACACAGCCTAAAATATTTACAAGTTCAGACATTCCACATACACACAATGTTTGTTTATAAGGGATATTGCAGGTAATAGGATATGCCCAATAATTCAGAATGGTGACAACAAACAAGCAGGTATGAAGTTTAAAGGCTTTAGCTTTGTTCGTGTACGTTACCACCTTGAGGACCGTGGTTATTCTGTTACCGCATTGGAAGATCCGTGTCTGGGACAGGCAGCGTGTGTGAATGCGGCTTACTTCCGGGTAGCGGTAAAAAAGTAGATCCGGCCGTTGAATGATCCAGACTCGGTAATGACAAAGTAGCGATAAGCTCATAAGAGATTCAAGATGAAGCAAAAGTAAATATAGTAAATTACTTTGCACAGGATACAATCAATAGGAGACCTGAATTAAGGAATGCTACAACAGAGTAGGTATGACTTCAATAATCAGGCAGTAAATGAGTGTTACAGGTAGTCCTTAAATAGGGTGGAGACCAAATAGGAGGAGTTAGAGTTAAAGGTATACCACACTGACAGACCCTGCTCTTGCACAACTGGTTGCGAGGAAAAATGGGGCAGGATTGCACAAGAAAGCTCTCATTTCATCTTATATCTCGCAAAGTGATACAGCATTACATTTGGCAAATTAGGACGGACAGCTCCTTGATATATTTTCCTTTATTGGGGCTCGATTTATCATCCTGTGGCGGATAGGGGTGGACATATTCGCCTCTGTCCATCTGGCTTCTCCTCTGGTTGGCAGCAATCCACTGCCTGCATTTACCATTGCACACAAGTGCTCCTGTGCAGCCCTGCCCCCGCACAGCCAATCACGCACGGCCCTGCCCCCGCACAGCTAATCACGCACGGCCAGGAGAGACCTGGGAGATTGAAATTCTCCACTTAGGGGTCAATTTATCAAAGGCTATCGCCAGCCTTTGAGCCTCTACAGCTGCAGGTTCGCACAAGAGAACCTGCTCACCGTATTTAACAAGCAGCGGTCATCAGACCGCTGCTTTCCTAACCTTTCGCCACCTATTCAATCACTGCGGTCTAGTCTGACTGGGGAGATTGACAGCTCCTGCCCGCGCGTGAATGGCTGTGAATGGCGCGGGTAGGGGGCGGGATTGCACGTGAGCGCAAAATAGCGCTTGTGTGCAATGGTAAATTCCTCCAGGGGAAATTCGCCCCGCCAGAGGCGAGCTGAGGTGGACAGGAGCGCGTATATGCGCCCCTGTCCGCCTCAGCTTGATAAATCTAGCCCTTAAGAGGTCGAGAACAGGGCAGGGAAGCAGCGGTCTGATGACCACTGCTTGATAAATCCTGACTGCAGTCAAAGGGAAAAGAAGGGCTTGATAAATTGAGCCCTAGGTATGAAGAGGTCTGTCCCGTGAGAAAAAAAAAATCTATTATTTTTTTGGCATTCTATGGGAACTATATTTACTAAGATGAGAGAAAGGCTTCTCAATTACTTATTTTTAAACCAGCGTCTTATATTCCTTAGTACCGATTTGTTAGCTCCGCTTATTATATTGATAAGGTCAGCGCTTCTAGCAACAAAGCAGTCTGTTCCAGTCTGTTGGATGAGTTCTGTGCAGCGGTTTGCAAGGTTTTCACATTTAAAAAGACATTCTAATACTGAGAGAACATGTTCTTATTTGTCTGCATTTAGTGACCTTAATTTACTATGGGTCAGATTACAAATCAATCTGCTATTACAAAATGGTGATTAAACTATATAACCAAAGCACCAATACAGGAGTTTACCTTTGTGTTTAACCCCACTGACTGGTTAAACATCAAATAACACATGCTCTAACACATTGGAAAATGTATTTTTTGCACTTTTGTTGCTTTAAGCTAATTCCAGTCCTCAATAAAACTTGTTTTGTGAGCTGTATTGGCTTTATACCATAATATGTCATTAGAAAACACCTTTCAAGCAACTTTTCACATTTGTGGAGTAGAGAAAAATAGAGGGGCGCCTCATGTGCAGAATCATCAAGTATATAGGTGAGAAAAATACTATTTGTGCCAAATGGGTACTCACATATTCGTATAGCACACCAATGTGCTGGTAGGTGCAGGCTGCAGATTTAGCAGGTGTAACAGCTCACCCTCAGTTTAGAATGTTCTGTATGATGTTGGCTGAGCACACCAATGTGCTAGTAGGAACAGGCTGGCAGATTTCAAAATAGGTGTGTCAGCTCACCCCCAAAGATCAAGGTCCAGGTGCAAATAAGCAAATGGCAAAATATATTCCAAAAAGGCAATGAACCAAAGCAGGCAGGATAGGCGTTTCCACTCAAGACAGTTTTTTGGTATAAAAAAAGGTAATTTATTAAAAACAAAAATACTTTTAAAAAACAGATTCTAAAAGTGGAATAGGGGTATTCATATATCCCCCTATATTTGCAACGCGTTTCTCAGCTCTAAGGTTGTTTCTTCAGACATAGTATGCACCTTTCCAATCTACCTGCTTTATATAGCCCCTACCTAATGCAAATGGACAATGTTCACCACTAAATGGGGACATGTTCTCTGCTTAGTTAATTAGTTAAATATATCCACCTGCAACCTAGGTGGATGGAAAAAAGGCTAGGCTATGTCTGCTATTTTAAACTGGATAATACTATCAAAATATATGCAAAAAGCAACTACAGCACACAACCCAGAATCTCCTCCATCAGAAGGTAGCCCAAAAACGAACAATACATTTCGAATTCGTTTATGCATTTAAACATTTCTATTAAATTAATTTAATTAATTTATATTATGTTATGTTTTATCATCAACAATGATTATTGAAACTCGCCAGTTGGCATATTAAAACCGAGTGTATTGTCTCACAATAATCTCCCCTATGTTAATTTCTAGTTTTTATTTTTGTCATTATATAAGCGGTTTTATTGCAGTGAAACAAATCTTTAACACCATTTTTATTACTGTCAACATTTCCTTCCTTTGTATCGTTATTTCTTTTCGTCCCAAGATGGTATAAATCTATTTATTCATTTTGGTTCAAGTATATCCCAGTTTGTTATCTCCCTATGTTACACACACTTCTGTATATTTACAAACACTTCCGTGTTTGATTTCCATGCTCGCTCCCTTAACCAATGCGTGCTTACTTGAACGATGACCCATATGAGAGCCTATTGCAACTGAGGGGTGTTTGTTATCGTTACCGCCCACTTAGTCCTATAACATATAGGATTGTTCTAACTTCTTATGTACCTTAAGTGTATAATAAATTAGATGTACCGGTATGAATTTAACATAACCCCTTTCATTACTGTCAAGGCTACTCACTCTTCAAGATATCTATAAGGTGTGAACCGTAACCAAAAATAGTGAGGTGTATATGTCTATCCTCTCAATTATAAACAATGTGGTTATAGATCGTAACGAATATGTCTATGTAGTTAATACGATGATCAAATCAATGTTATATTAGATATAGTAAATGTGCATCATGTGTCATATTTCTCTCCTATTCTCTACTAGTATTGAACAATAAACCTAGTAATTAGTATCTATAAGTGTGCTCATTATCTCTTTAATATCTATACGTGATGTCAGTAAACACGGAGTGCTCATAAATGACTAATTGTCTCCTTCATATCTATACATAATGTCAGTAAGCACAGAACTAAGTGTATAAACTTTCATCATATAGGAAAAATAAATAACTATATGATGATATTATGTGAATGTGTGTACAAATAGACCAACTATCTACCTGTAGTGTGTAAGAGTATACATTAGTTGATACATATAATAACTTATATAATTGTTCCACTTGGGTAGTTAAGTTAAGTCTATTAATATAGTGATATAGTTCTTCTAGTGAACTATGTGTATATTATATCATGTCCTATATTAGTAATGAAAATATAACTAATTATGTGAATAGTGGGTCTTCTAATTTATATCATAAGTGGTGTACCCTAAGGTTCCTTGTGTTGTGTGATCATTAATATTACAGTGATAAGTGATAGATTATTAATGTGCACCTTCTATATATTAATAATACGGAAAAAAAAAATTGTAAATACGTATATATGTTCACAAGTTTACTTAGGCCTAGATTTAGAGTTGGGCGGTAGCCGTCAAAACCAGCGTTAGAGGCTCCTAACGCTGGTTTTTACCGCCCTCTGGTATTTGGAGCCAGTCATTAAAGGGTCTAACGCTCACTTTCCAGCCGCGACTTTTCCATACCGCAGATCCCCTTACGTCAATTGCGTATCCTATCTTTTCAATGGGATCTTTCTAACGCCGGTATTTAGAGTCGTGGCTGAAGTGAGCATTAGAAATCTAACGACAAAACTCCAGCCGCAGAAAAAAAACAGTAGTTAAGAGCTTTCTGGGCTAACGCCAGTTTATAAAGCTCTTAACTACTGTGCTCTAAAGTACACTAACACCCATAAACTACCTATGTACCCCTAAACCGAGGTCCCCCCACATCGCCGCCACTCTATTAAATTTTTTTAACCCCTAATCTGCAGTCCGCAAGCCGCCGCAAGGTACGTTATACGTATGTACCCCTAATCTGCTGCCCCTAACACCGCCGACCCCTATATTATATTTATTAACCCCTAATCTGCCCCCCTCAACGTCGCCTCCACCTGCCTACACTTATTAACCCCTAATCTGCCGACCGGACCGCGCCGCTATTATAATAAAGTTATTAACCCCTAATCCGCCTCACTCCCGCCTCAATAACCCTATAATAAATAGAATTAACCCCTAATCTGCCCTCCCTAACATCGCCGACACCTAACTTCAAACATTAACCCCTAATCTGCCGACCGGAGCTCACCGCTATTCTAATAAATTTTTTAACCCCTAAAGCTAAGTCTAACCCTAACCCTAACACCCCCCTAAGTTAAATATAATTTAAATCTAACTAAATAAATGAACTATTATTAAATAAATTATTCCTATTTAAAGCTAAATACTTACCTGTAAAATAAATCCTAATATAGCTACAATATAAATTATAATTATATTGTAGCTATTTTAGGATTTATATTTACTTTACAGGTAACTTTGTAATTATTTTAACCAGGTACAATAGCTATTAAATAGTTAATAACTATTTAATAGTTACCTAGTTAAAATAATTACAAAATTACCTGTAAAATAAATCCTAACCTAAGTTACAATTAAACCTAACACTACACTATCAATAAATAAATTAAATACAATTCCTACAAATAAATACAATTAAATAAACTAACTAAAGTACAAAAAATAAAAAAGAACTAAGTTACAAAAAATAAAAAAATATTTACAAACATTAGAAAAAAAATTACAACAATTTTAAACTAATTACACCTACTCTAAGCCCCCTAATAAAATAACAAAGACCCTCAAAATAAAAAAAATGCCCTACCCTATTCTAAATTATAAAAGTTCAAAGATCTTTTACCTTACCAGCCCTTAAAAGGGCCCTTTGCGGGGCATGCCCCAAAGAATTCAGCTCTTTTGCCTGTAAAAAAACCATACGATACCCCCCCCCAACATTACAACCCACCACCCACATACCCCTAATCTAACCAAAACCCCCCTTAAATAAACCTAACACTAAGCCCCTGAAGATCTTCCTACCTTGTCTTCACCATGCCAGGTATCACCGATTGTTCCAGGCTCCGAAATCTTCATCCAAGCCCAAGCGGGGGCTGGCGATCCATAATCCGGCGGCTGAAGAGGTCCAGAAGATGCTCCAAAGTCTTCATCCTATCCGGGAAGAAGAGGCGATCCGGACCGGCAACCATCTTGATCCAAGCGGCATCTTCTATCTTGATCCGATGACGACCTGCTCCATCTTGAAGACCTCCACCGCAGACCCATCTTCTTCTTCCGACGACTTCCCGACGAATGACGGTTCCTTTAAGGGACGTCATCCAAGATGGCGTCCCTCGAATTCCGATTGGCTGATAGGATTCTATCAGCCAATTGGAATTAAGGTAGGAAAATTCTGATTGGCTGATGGAATCAGCCAATCAGAATCAAGTTCAAGATTCCATCAACCAATCAGAATTTTCCTACCTTAATTCCGATTGGCTGATAGAATCCTATCAGCCAATCGGAATTCGAGGGACGCCATCTTGGATGACGTCCCTTAAAGGAACCGTCATTCGTCGGGAAGTCGTCGGAAGAAGAAGATGGGTCCGCGGTGGAGGTCTTCAAGATGGAGCCGGTCGTCATCGGATCAAGATAGAAGATGCCGCTTGGATCAAAATGGTTGCCGGTCCGGATCGCCTATTCTTCCCGGATAGGATGAAGACTTTGGAGCCTCTTCTGCACCTCTTCAGCCACCGGATTATGGATCGCCAGCCCCCGCTTGGGCTTGGATGAAGATTTCGGAGCCTGGAACGATCGGTGATACCTGGCATGGTGAAGACAAGGTAGGAAGATCTTCAGGGGCTTAGTATTAGGTTTATTTAAGGGGGGTTTGGGTTAGATTAGGGGTATGTGGGTGGTGGGTTGTAATGTTGGGGGGGGGTATTGTATGTTTTTTTTTACAGGCAAAAGAGCTGAATTCTTTGGGGCATGCCCCGCAAAGGGCCCTGTTCAGGGCTGGTAAGGTAAAAGAGCTTTGAACTTTTGTAATTTAGAATAGGGTAGGGCATTTTTTTATTTTGTTATTTTATTAGGGGGCTTAGAGTAGGTGTAATTAGTTTAAAATTGTTGTAATTTTTTTCTAATGTTTGTAAATATTTTTTTATTTTTTGTAACTTAGTTCTTTTTTATTTTTTGTACTTTAGTTAGTTTATTTAATTGTATTTATTTGTAGGAATTGTATTTAATTTATTTATTGATAGTGTAGTGTTAGGTTTAATTGTAACTTAGGTTAGGATTTATTTTACAGGTAATTTTGTAATTATTTTAACTAGGTAGCTATTAAATAGTTCTTAACTATTTAATAGCTATTGTACCTGGTTAAAATAAATACAAAGTTGCCTGTAAAATAAATATTAATCCTAAAATAGCTACAATATAATTATTATTTATATTATATTGTAGCTATATTAGGGTTTATTTTACAGGTATTTAGATTTAAATAGGAATAATTTATATAATAAGAGTTAATTTATTTCGTTAGATAAAAATTATATTTAACTTAGGGGGATGTTAGTGTTAGGGTTAGACTTAGCTTTAGGGGTTAATACATTTATTATAGTAGCGGTGAGCTCCGATCGGCAGATTAGGGGTTAATTATTGTAGGTAGCTGTCGGCGACGTTGTGGGGGGCAGATTAGGGGTTAATAAATATAATATAGGTGTTGGCGGTGTTAGGGGCAGCAGATTAGGGGTACATAGGGATAATGTAGGTAGCGGCGGTATACGGAGCGGCAGATTAGGGGTTAATAATAATATGCAGGGGTCAGCGATAGCAGGGGCGGCAGATTAGGGGTTAATAAGTGTAAGGTTAGGGGTGTTTAGACTCGGGGTACATGTTAGAGTGTTAGGTGCAGACGTAGGAAGTGTTTCCCCATAGAAAACAATGGGGCTGCGTTAAGAGCTGAACGCTGCTTTTTTGCAGGTGTTAGGTTTTTTTTCAGCTCAAACTGCCCCATTGTTTTCTATGGGGATATTGTGCACGAGCACGTTTTTGAAGCTGGCCGCGTCCGTAAGCACCGCTGGTATCTAGAGTTGCAGTGGCGTTAAATTATGCTCTACGCTCCCTTTTTGGAGCCTAACGCACTGAAAACCCAGCCATTCTGTGAACTCTAAATACCAGCGGTATTTAAAAGGTGCGGGAGAAAAAACATAATTTATGTAAGAACTTACCTGATAAATTCATTTCTTTCATATTAGCAAGAGTCCATGAGCTAGTGACGTATGGGATATACATTCCTACCAGGAGGGGCAAAGTTTCCCAAACCTTAAAATGCCTATAAATACACCCCTCACCACACCCACAATTCAGTTTAACGAATAGCCAAGAAGTGGGGTGATAAGAAAAAAGTGCGAAAGCATATAAAATAAGGAATTGGAATAATTGTGCTTTATACAAAAAAATCAAAACCACCACAAAAAAGGGCGGGCCTCATGGACTCTTGCTAATATGAAAGAAATGAATTTATCAGGTAAGTTCTTACATAAATTATGTTTTCTTTCATGTAATTAGCAAGAGTCCATGAGCTAGTGACGTATGGGATAATGATTACCCAAGATGTGTATCTTTCCACGCAAGAGTCACTAGAGAGGGAGGGATAAAATAAAGACAGCCAATTCCTGCTGAAAATAATCCACACCCAGAATAAAATTTTAATGAAAAAACATAAGCAGAAGATTCAAACTGAAAACACTGCCTGAAGTACGTTTCTACCAAAAACTGCTTCAAAAGAAGGAAACACATCAAAATGGTAGAATTTAGTAAAATTATGCAAAGAGGACCAAGTTGCTGCTTTGCAAATCTGATCAACCGAAGCTTCATTCCTAAACGCCCAGGAAGTAGAAACTGACCTAGTAGAATGAGCTGTAATCCTTTGAGGCGGAGTGTTACCCGACTCAACATAGGCATGATGAAATAAAGATTTCAACCAAGATGCCAAAGAAATGGCAGAAGCTTTCTGGCCTTTTCTAGAACCAGAAAAGATGACAAATAGACTAGAAGTCTTTCGGAAAGACTTAGTATCTTCAACATAATATTACAAAGCTCTAACAGCATCCAAAGAATGCAATGATTTCTCCTTAGAATTCATAGGATCAGGACATAATGAAGGAACCACAATTTCTCTACTAATGTTGTTAGAATTCACAACCTTAGGTAAAAAATTCAAAAGAAGTTCGCAGCACCGCCTTATCCTGATGCAAAATCAGAAAAGGAGACTTACAAAAGAGTAGATAATTCAGAGACTCTTCTGGCAGAAGAGATGGCCAAAAGAAACAAAACTTTCCAAGAAAGTAATATAACGACCAAAGAATGCATGGGTTCAAAAGGAGGAGCTTGAAGAGCCCCCAGAACCAAATTCAAACTCCAAGGAGGAGAAATTGACTTAAAGACAGGTTTTATACGAACCAAAGGTTGTACAAAACAATAAATATCAGGAAGATTAGCAAACCTTCTGTGAAAAAGAACAGAAAGAGCAGAGATTTGTCTTTCAAGGAACTTGCGGACAAACCTTTATCTAAACCATCCTGAAGAAACTGTAAAATTCTCGGTATTCAAAAAGAATGCCAAGAAAAAAGATGAGAAAGACACTAAGAAATATAAGTCTTCCAGACTCTATAATATATCTCTCTAGATACAAATTTACGAGCCTGTCACATAGTATCAATCACAGAGTCAGAGAAACCTCTTTGACCAAGAATCAAGCGTTCAAACTCCATACCTTAAAATTAAGGTTTTGAGACAGAAAGACTGGTCTTAACGGAAAAGTCCACAGCTGGCAAGAGGCCATCCGGACAAGATCCGCATACCAAGACCTGTGAGGCCATGCTGGAGCTACCAGCAGGACAAACGAGCATTCCTTTAGAATATTGGAGAATACCCTTGGAAGAAGAACTAGAGGCGGAAAGATATAGGCAGGATGACACTTGTAAGGAAGAAATAATGCATCCACTGCCTCCGCCCGAGGATCCCGGGATCCGGACAGATACCAGGGAAGTTTCTTGTTTAGATGAGAAGCCATCAGATCTATTTCTGGGAGTTCCCACATTTGAACAATCTGAGGAAATACCTCTGGGTGAAGAGACCATTCGCCCAGGTGCAACGTTTGGCGACTGAGATAATCCGCTTTCCAATTGTCCATACCTGGGATATGAACCGCAGAGATTAGACAGGAGCTGGATTCCGCCCAAACCAAAATTCGAGATACTTCTTTCATAACCAGAGGACTGTGAGTCCCTCCTTGATGATTGATGTATGCCACAGTTGTGACATTGTCTATCTGAAAACAAATGAACAACTCTCTCTTCAGAAGAGGCCAAGACTGAAAAGCTCTGAAAATTGCACGGAGTTCCAAAATATTGATCGGAAATCTCACCTCCTGAGATTCCCAAACCCCTTGTGCCGTCAGATACCCCCACACAGCTCCCCAACCTGTAAGACTTGCATCTGTTGAGATTATAGTCCAGGTCGGAAGAACAAGAAGCCCCCTGAACTAAACGATGGTGATCTGTCCACCATGTCAGAGAGTGTCGTATAATCGGTTTAAAGATATTAATTGAGATATCTTTGAGTAATCCCTGCACCATTGGTTCAGCATACAGAGCTGAAGAGGTCGCATGTGAAAACGAGCAAAGGAAATCGCATCTGATGCGGCAGTCCTAAGACCTAAAATTTCCATGCATAAGGCTACCAAAGGGAATGATTGTGACTGAAGGTTTTGACAAGCTGATATCAATGTTAAACTTCTCTTGTCTGACAAGGACAGAGTCATAGACACTGAATCTATCTAGAAACCTAAAAAGGTTACCATTGTCTGAGGAATCAATGAACTGATTGGTAAATTGAACCTCCAACCATGAACTTGAAGAAACAACACAAGTCGATTCGTATGAGATTCTTCGAAAATGAGAAGACTGAGCAAATACCAAGATATCGTCCAAATAAGGAAATACCAAAACCCTGTTCTCTGATTACAGAAAGAAGGGCACCGAGAACCTTTGAAAAAAATTCTTGGAACTGAGGCTAGGCCAAACGGTAGAGCCAAAAAACTGGTAATGCTTGTCTAAAAAGAGAATCTCAGACACTAAAAGTGATCTGGATGAATCGGAATATGCAGATACACATCCTGTAAATCTATTGTAGACATATAATGCCCTTGCTAAACAAAAAGCAGGATAGTCCTACAGAAACCATCTTGAATGTTGGTATCCTTACATAACGATTCAATATTGATAGATCCGGAACTGGTCTGAAGGAATTGACCTTCTTTGGTACAATGAAGAGATAAAATAAAACCCCAGCCCCTGTTCCAGAACTGGAACTGGCATAATTACTCCAACCAACTCTAGATCTGAAACACATTTCAGAAATGCTGAGCCTTTGCTGTGTTAACTGGGACACGGGAAAGAAAAAAATCTCTTAGCAGGAGGCCTTAACTTGAAGCCAATTCTGTACCTTTCTGAAACAATGTTCTGAAACCAGAGATTGAGAACGGAATTGATCCAAATTTCTTTGAAGAAAACGTAATCTGCCCCATACCAGCTGAGCTGGAATAAGGGCCGCACCTTCATGGGTACTTAGGAGCTGGCTATAGATTTCTATAAGGCTTGGATATATTCCAAACTGGAAATAGTTTCTAAACTGATACCGCTCCTGAGGATGAAGGATCAGGCTTTTGTTCCTTGTTGTGAGGAAAGGAACGAAAAAGATTATTAGACCTAAATTTACCTTAGATTTTTTATCCTTTGGTAAAAAAGTTCCCTTCCTTCCAGAAACAATTGAGATAATAATTTAATACCCTGGAAAGAAAGGGAAAGCAAAGTTGACTTAGAAGACATATCAGCATTCCAAGTTTAATCCATAAAGCTTTTCTAGCTAAAATAGCTAGAGACATATACCTGACATCAACTCTAATGATATCAAAAGATGGTATCACCAATAAAATTATTAGTATGTTATAGAATAATAATAATGCTATAAAATTATGATCTGTTACTTGTTGCGCTAAAGCTTCTAACCAAAAAGTTGAAGCTGCAGCAACATTCGCTAAAAATATAGCAGGTCTAAGAAGATTACCTGAACATAAGTAAGCTTTTCTTAGAAAGGATTCAATTTTTCCTTAAATAAAGTACTATCTGCCGTAGGAACAGTAGTACATTTAGCAGGAGTAGAGACAGCACCATAACCTTAGGGATTTTGTCCCAAAAAAACTCTAATCTGTCAGATGGCACAGGATATAATTGCTTAAACGTTTAGAAGGAGTAAAAGAATTACCCAAATTATTCCATTCCCTGGAAATTACTTCAGAAATAGCATCAGGGAGATTAAACACTTCTGGAATAACTACAGGAGATTTAAAAACCTTATTTAAACGTTTAGATTTAGTATCAAGAGGACCAGAATCCTCTATTTCTAATGCAATTAATACTTCTTTAAATAAAGAACGAATAAATTCCATCTTGAACAAATACAAAGATTTATCAGTATCAGAATGATGATGTTCATTTTAAAAATTCACCTGAAAAAAGAGAAGTTTTAAAAGACTTTTATGTAAACTAGAAGGAGAAATAACAGACATAGCCTTCTTAATGGATTTAAAAAATAAAATCTCTTATGTTTATCAGGAACACTCTGAAAATTAGATGTTGACGGAACAGCAACAGGTAATGTAACAGTACTAAAGGAAATTTTATCTGCATTAATAAGTTTGTCATGACATGCAATACAAACAACAGCTGGAGAAACAGATACCAAAAATTATAGCAGATACACTTAGCTTGGTAGCTCCAGCACTAGACAGCGATTTTCCTGTAGTATCTTCTGACTCAGATGCAACGAGAGACATCTTGCAATATGTAAGACAAAAAAACAACATATAAAGCAAAATTGATCAAATTCCTTAAATGACAGTTTCAGGAATGGGAAAAAATGCCAAAGAACAAGCTTCTAGCAACCAGAAGCAATGAAAAATGAGACTAAAATAATGTGGAGACAAAAGCGACGCCCATATTTTTTAGCGCCAAATCAGACGCCCACATTATTTGGCGCCTAAAATGCTTTTGGCGCCAAAAATGACGCCACATCCGGAACGCCGACATTTTTGGCGCAAAATAACGTCAAAAAATGACGCAACTTCCGGCGACACGTATGACGCCGGAAACGGAAAATAATTTTTGCGCCAAAAAAGTCAGCGCCAAGAATGACGCAATAAAATGAAGCATTTTCAGCCCCCGCGAGCCTAACAGCCCACAGGGAAAAAAAGAGTCAAATTTTTGAAGGTAAGAAAAAAATGATTAATTCAAATGCATTATCCCAAATATGAAACTGACTGTCTGAAAAATAAGGAAAGTTGAACATTCTGAGTCAAGGCAAATAAATGTTTGAATACATATATTTAGAACTTTATAAACAAAGTGCCCAACCATAGCTTAGAGTGTCACAGAAAATAAGATTTACTTACCCCAAGACACTCATCTACATGTTTGTAGAAAGCCAAACCAGTACTGAAACGAGAATCAGCAGAGGTAATGGTATATATAAGAGTATATCGTCGATCTGAAAAGGGAGGTAAGAGATGAATCTCTACGACCGATAACAGAGAACCTATGAAATAGACCCCGTAGAAGGAGATCACTGCATTCAAATAGGCAATACTCTCCTCACATCCCTCTGACATTCACTGCACGCTGAGAGGAAAACCGGGCTCCAACTTGCTGCGGAGCGCATATCAACGTAGAATCTAGCACAAACTTACTTCACCACCTCCATCGGAGGCAAAGTTTGTAAAACTGAATTGTGGGTGTGGTGAGGGGTGTATTTATAGGCATTTTAAGGTTTGGGAAACTTTGCCCCTCCTGGTAGGAATGTATATCCCATACGTCACTAGCTCATGGACTCTTGCTAATTACATGAAAGAAAAAGCACGCGTAGCTAACGCACCCCTTTGGCCGCCAATCTCTAAATCTAGCCGTTAGAGCCTTATTAGTGAGTTTTAATGTAATAATTGTGTAGCGTCTTATGAATTTTGAATGGAAGAATGAGGTCACTGGAATGCTGCCAGATCCAATACTTTGTTTAGGCCAGAGGGGAACAACGACTGGAACCTATACTGCTGATTATATCTAGCTCCCCTCCAGTTTGTTATAGAGAAATGCGTTGCAAATATAGGGGGATATATGACTACCCCTATTCCACTTTTAAAATCTGTTTTTTAAAAGTATTTTTGTTTTTAATAAATTACCTTTTTTATACCAAAAAACTGTCTTGAGTGGAAACACCTATCCTGCCTGCTTTGGTTCATTGCCTTTTTGGAATATATTTTGCCATTTGCTTATTTGCACCTGGACCTTGATCTTTGGGGGTGAGCTGACACACCTATTTTGAAATCTGCAGCCTGCACCTACCAGCACATTGGTATGCTCAGCCAACCTCATACAGAACATTCTAAACTGAGGGTGAGCTGTTACACCTGTTAAATCTGCAGCCTGCAACTACCAGCACATTGGTGTGCTATACGAATATGTAAGTACCCATTTGGCACAAATAGTATTTTTCTCACATATATACTTGATGATTCTGCACATGAGGCGCCCCTCTATATTTCTCTACTTCACAGCTATAACCCGGATTTGTCGGTGAGGAGGAGGCTGCCATTATACATACAACCTATACTAAAGAGGACTTCCTTTTGCTCTGAAAGTGAAAAACACTCTTTATATCTGTATATACTACATTTCTTTCTATTTTATATATATATATATATATATATATATATATATACAGGGAGTGCAGAATTATTAGGCAAGTTGTATTTTTGAGGATTAATTTTATTATTGAACAACAACCATGTTCTCAATGAACCCAAAAAACTCATTAATATCAAAGCTGAATAGTTTTGGAAGTAGTTTTTAGTTTGTTTTTAGTTATAGCTATTTTAGGGGGATATCTGTGTGTGCAGGTGACTATTACTCTGCATAATTATTAGGCAACTTAACAAAAAACAAATACCCATTTTAATTATTTATTTTTACCAGTGAAACCAATATAACATCTCAACATTCACAAATATACATTTCTGACATTCAAAAACAAAAACAAATCAGTGACCAATATAGCCACCTTTCTTTGCAAGGACACTCAAAAGCCTGCCATCCATGGATTCTGTCGGTGTTTTGATCTGTTCAACATCAACATTGCGTGCAGCAGCAACCACAGCCTCCCAGACACAGTTCAGAGAGGTGTACTGTTTTCCCTCCTTGTAAATCTCACATTTGATGATGGACCACAGGTTCTCAATGGGGTTCAGATCAGGTGAACAAGGAGGCCATGTCATTAGATTTTCTTCTTTTATACCCTTTCTTGCCAGCCACGCTGTGGAGTACTTGGACGTGTGTGATGGAGCATTGTCCTGCATGAAAATCATGTTTTTCTTGAAGGATGCAGACTTCTTCCTGTACCACTGCTTGAAGAAGGTGTCTTCCAGAAACTGGCAGTAGGACTGGGAGTTGAGCTTGACTCCATCCTCAACCCGAAAAGGCCCCACAAGCTCATCTTTGATGATACCAGCCCAAACCAGTACTCCACCTCCACCTTGCTGGCGTCTGAGTCGGACTGGAGCTCTCTGCCCTTTACCAATCCAGCCACGGGCCCATCCATCTGGCCCATCAAGACTCACTCTCATTTCATCAGTCCATAAAACCTTAGAAAAATCAGTCTTGAGATATTTCTTGGCCCAGTCTTGACGTTTCAGCTTGTGTGTCTTGTTCAGTGGTGGTCGTCTTTTAGCCTTTCTTACCTTGGCCATGTCTCTGAGTATTGCACACCTTGTGCTTTTGGGCACTCCAGTGATGTTGCAGCTCTGAAATATGGCCAAACTGGTGGCAAGTGGCATCTTGGCAGCTGCACGCTTGACTTTTCTCAGTTCATGGGCAGTTATTTTGCGCCTTGGTTTTTCCACACGCTTCTTGCAACCCTGTTGACTATTTTGAATGAAACGCTTGATTGTTCGATGATCACGCTTCAGAAGCTTTGCAATTTTAAGAGTGCTGCATCCCTCTGCAAGATATCTCACTATTTTTTACTTTTCTGAGCCTGTCAAGTCCTTCTTTTGACCCATTTTGCCAAAGGAAAGGAAGTTGCCTAATAATTATGCACACCTGATATAGGGTGTTGATGTCATTAGACCACACCCCTTCTCATTACAGAGATGCACATCACCTAATATGCTTAATTGGTAGTAGGCTTTCGAGCCTATACAGCTTGGAGTAAGACAACATGCATAAAGAGGATGATGTGGTCAAAATACTCATTTGCCTAATAATTCTGCACTCCCTGTATATATATATATATATAATTACTTTAGTCATGTTTATATGTCATGGTATGGCTGATTTTGTACACTGTTGACTATCAATACTGCTGATTATATCTAGCGCCCCCTCTAGTTTGTTATAGAACTTTTCACATTTTCTGTTTTTAGGTAATTACTGTTTTGCACATGTTCAGTTCAAATTCTAGTTTAACAGGATATAAAAGTGCAAAGAGAAAATGCCCTAATATGTTAGAGCAGGGGTCATCAACTGTGGCCCTCCAGAGGTTTTAGAACTACATTTCCCGAATGCTGGCTGAGCATCATGGGAAATGTATTTCCAAAACCTCTGGAGGTCCAGAAATTGATGACCCCTGTCTTAGAGCATTTTATTATTGTACTATTGCTTGTATATAACAGTGTGTTTAACCCCTGCAAATGGATTAAATACATAGTAAAGTCAGCTCCAGAGCAGTAATGCACTACTGGAAGCCAGTTGAACATATTTAGTGAGCCATTAAAAAGAGACAAATGTGTGTAGCCGCCAATCACCAGCTAACTACCAGTGTAGGATATGTACATATACCTTTTTCAACAAAATGATAGCAAAAGAAAAGGTAGATTTGATAATAGAAGTGTCTTAAAGGGACATGAAACTCAATAATTTTATTTCACGATTCAGATTCACCATACAATTATTAACTTTTAAAATTAAATTTAGTTATCTAATTTGCTTCATTCTATTGGTATCCATTGTTGAATAAACAGAAATTCACATGGGTGAGCTAATAGCATGAGGTATATATGTCCAGCCACCATATATCCTGACCCTGAGCCTACCTATGTATGCTTTTCAGCAAAGGATACCAAAAGAATGAAACAAACAATAGAAGTAAATTGTAAAGTTGTTTAAAATTGTACACTCTCTGTGAAACATGAAAGAAAAATTTGGGGTTTCACGTCCCTTTTAAAAATGACGTGTTCTATCTGAATCATGCAAGTTTAATTTTGACTTTTCTATCCCTTTAATAAAAACTTAAAAACATATTGCTCAAAGCAAACACTATTAAACACATACAAAAATAAATCATGATCATTGTAATATTTGTTTATGATTACATTAAAGTGTTTCAAAACTATTACTAAATGATATTACAATGTTAAATGCCCAAGTCAAGACTGGAATTTAAAAACATATAATAATCCCCATCAATACTGAATCAATTAGTCCTAATGCATTGGTGGCTTATTTTTTCCTTCCACTTAGGTCTGCAAAAAAAGATGCAAACTAGTCTGAGAAAGATGTTTTCTTATAGATTTTCACATGTGTATCCAAATGTATGAAAATGCAAACATTGCAAAACTGATATAAATGTAACAGCTTAAAGGACCACTCGATACAGTAGAATTGTATAATTAACAAGTGCATAATAAAAGACAATGAGGCCAATTTATCATAGTGCAAGCTTACATGATACAATGTAGCGTATCATGTCTACCGCACATGGATAAATGCTGACAGCATACGGAGATTGATATTTCGGCCACAATGATTTAACACCTACTCTGAATTTCAAATAAGCAGTAGATTTTTTTTCTTACAAATTTATTTTTTCTCTCATTTTCCAGCCCCCTGTATCATGTGGCAGACATCAGCCAATCATAAAACAGTATAAATATACCCTGTGAGCTTGTGTGCGTACTCAGTAGGATATTGTTTCCCAGAAAGTGTGAATATAAAAAGACTATGTAAAATTTGATAATGGAAGTAAATTGTAAAGTGTCTTAAACCTCATGTCACTTTAACTTATTCAGATGTTCTAACAGAATGAATACAACAGAAAGCGAAGCCAAAACCACCTGTGTTCAATACCAAGATTTTACAGGGCAAACTGTAATAGGATCAAGATAGCTGCTACAATTGTTAACCAGTTGCATTAGATTCAAAAGGTAGTAGTTGTATTTCTAAAGTACAGCTAAAGGACATCAATTACAGCTATGTATTATCAATCACACTTTATTTGTGCATTATTATGTCACATAGCAAAGTCCTATTTCACAATTGTCACTAAGCCAAAATCCATCAGCAGACTTTCTAAATAAACATTTGTCTTCCACTTTGGCAAATTTATTGATGATCTAATTATATAAATAAATACATTAAAAAAAAAAACAGACAATGA
This sequence comes from Bombina bombina, assembly GCF_027579735.1. NCBI lineage: Eukaryota > Metazoa > Chordata > Amphibia > Anura > Bombinatoridae > Bombina > Bombina bombina. Next base: position 1,090,782,621 of record NC_069501.1, on the reverse strand, counting down.
CGTTGTGAAAAAAACATAATTTATGCTTACCTGATAAATTTATTTCTCTTGTAGTGTATCCAGTCCACGGATCATCCATTACTTGTGGGATATTCTCCTTCCCAACAGGAAGTTGCAAGAGGATCACCCACAGCAGAGCTGCTATATAGCTCCTCCCCTAACTGCCATATCCAGTCATTCGACCGAAACAAGCCGAGAAAGGAGAAACCATAGGGTGCAGTGGTGACTGAAGTTTAATTAAAATTTAGACCTGCCTTAAAAGGACAGGGCGGGCCGTGGACTGGATACACTACAAGAGAAATAAATTTATCAGGTAAGCATAAATTATGTTTTCTCTTGTTAAGTGTATCCAGTCCACGGATCATCCATTACTTGTGGGATACCAATACCAAAGCTTAAGTACACGGATGATGGGAGGGACAAGGCAGGAACTTAAACGGAAGGAACCACTGCCTGTAGAACCTTTCTCCCAAAAACAGCCTCCGAAGAAGCAAAAGTATCAAATTTGTAAAATTTTGAAAAGGTATGAAGCGAAGACCAAGTCGCAGCCTTGCAAATCTGTTCAACAGAGGCCTCATTTTTAAAGGCCCAGGTGGAAGCCACAGCTCTAGTAGAATGAGCTGTAATTCTTTCAGGGGGCTGCTGTCCAGCAGTCTCATATGCTAAACGGATTATACTCCGAAGTCAAAAAGAAAGAGAGGTTGCCGAGGCCTTTTGACCTCTCCTCTGTCCAGAGTAAATAACAAACAGGTGAGTAAAACTTCAATGCACGGACTACGTCTAGATTATGCAAAAGACGTTCCTTCTTTGAAGAAGGATTAGGGCATAATGATGGAACAACAATCTCTTGATTGAAACCACCTTAGGTAAAAACCCAGGTTTTGTACGCAGAACTACTTTATCTGAATGAAAGATCAGATAAGGAGAATCACAATGTAAGGCAAATTACTCCGAGACTCTTCGAGCCGAGGAAATAGCCATCAGAAAAAGAACTTTCCATGATAGAAGTTTGATATCAATAGAATGAAGGGGTTCAAACGGAACCCCTTGAAGAACTTTAAGAACCAAGTTTAATCTCCATGGGGGAGCAACAGGTTTAAACACAGGCTTAATTCTAACTGAAGCCTGACAAAATGCCTGAACGTCTGGAACTTCTGCCAGACGCTTGTGTAAAAGAATAGACAGAGCAGAAATCTGTCCCTTTAAAGAACTAGCTGATAGTCCTTTGTCCAAACCCTCTTGGAGGAAGGACAATATCCTAGGAATCCTAACCCTACTCCATGAGTAATTCTTGGATTCACACCAATGAAGATATTTACGCCAAATCTTGTGGTACATTTTGCTGGTGACAGGCTTTCGTGCCTGTATTAAGGTATCAATTACTGACTCGGAGAAGCCACGCTTTGATAGGATCAAGCGTTCAATATCCATGCAGTCAGTCTCAGAGAAAGTAGATTTGGATGATTGAAAGGACCTTGTATTAGAAGGTCTTGTCTCAGAGGCAGAGTCCCTGGTGGAAAGGATGACATGTCCACTAGGTCTGCATACCAGGTTCCTGCGTGGCCACGCAGGCGCTATCAATATCACTGATGCTCACTCCTGTTTGATTTTGGCAATCAGACGAGGGAGCAGAGGAAACGGTGGAAACACATAGGCCAGGTTGAAGAACCAAGGCGCTGCTAGAGCATCTATCAGTGCCGCTTCTGGGTCCCTGGACCTGGATCCGTAACAAGGAAGCTTGGCGTTCTGGCGAGACGCCATGAGATCCAGTTCTGATTTGCCCCAACGGAGAACCAATTGAGCAAACACCTCCGGATGGAGTTCCCACTTCCCCGGATGAAAAGTCTGACGACTTAGAAAATCCGCCTCCCAGTTCTCTACCCCTGGGATATGAATCTCTGATAGGTGGCAAGAGTGAGTCTCTGCCCAGCGAATTATCTTGGAGACTTCTGACATCGCTAGGGAACTCCTGGTCCCCCCTTGATGGATGATGTAAGCCACAGTCGTGATGTTGTCCGACTGAAATCTGATGAACCTCAGTGTTGCTAACTGAGGCCAAGCTAGAAGAGCATTGAATATTGCTCTTAACTCCAGAATATTTATTGGGAGGAGTTTCTCCTCCTGAGTCCATGAACCCTGAGCCTTCAGGGAGTTCCAGACTGCACCCCAACCTAGAAGGCTGGCGTCTGTTGTTACAATGGTCCAATATGGCCTGCGAAAGGTCATACCTTTGGACAGATGGACCCGAGATAACCACCAGAGAAGAGTATCTCTGGTTTCCTGATACAGATTTAGTAGAGGGGACAAATCTGTGTAATCCCCATTCCACTGACTGAGCATGCATAATTGCAGCGGTCTGAGATGCAGGCGCGCAAATGGCACTATGTCCATCGCCGCTACCATTAAGCCGATTACTTCCATGCACTGAGCCACCCTGGGGCGCGGAATGGAGTGAAGAACACAGCAAGCATTTAGAAGTTTTGATAACCTGGACTCTGTCAGGTAAATTTTCATTTCTATAGAATCTATCAGAGTCCCTAGGAAGGAAACCCTTGTGAGAGGAGATAGAGAACTCTTTTCTTCGTTCACTTTCCACCCATGCGACCTCAGAAATGCCAGAACTATCTCTGTATGAGACTTGGCAATTTGAAAGCTTGACGCCTGTATCAGGATGTCGTCTAGGTAAGGAGCCACCGCTATGCCTTGCGGTCTTAGAACCGCCAGAAGTGAGCCCAGAACCTTTGTAAAAATTCTTGGGGCTGTAGCCAACCCGAATGGAAGAGCTACAAACTGGTAATGCCTGTCTAGAAAGGCAAACCTCAGGAACCGATGATGATTCTTGTGGATCGGAATGTGAAGGTAGGCATCCTTTAAGTCCACTGTGGTCATGTACTGACCCTCTTGGATCATGGGTAAAATGGTTTGAATAGTTTCCATCTTGAATGATGGAAGTCTGAGGAATTTGTTTAGGATCTTTAGATCCAAAATTGGTCTGAAGGTTCCCTCTTTTTTGGGAACCACAAACAGATTTGAATAAAACCCCTGTCCTTGTTCCGTCCGCGGAACTGGATGGATCACTCCCATTACAAGGAGGTCTTGCACGCAGCTTAGGAATGCCTCTTTCTTTATCTGGTTTGCAGATAATCTTGAAAGGTGAAATCTCCCTTGTGGGGGAGAAGCTTTGAAGTCCAGAAGATATCCCTGAGATATGATCTCCAACGCCCAGGGATCCTGAACATCTCTTGCCCACGCCTGGGCGAAGAGAGAGAGTCTGCCCCCTACTAGATCCGTTGTTGGATAGGGGGCCGCTCCTTCATGCTGTCTTGGAGGCAGCAGCAGGCTTTCGGCCTGCTTGCCCTTGTTCCAGGACTGGGTAGGTTTCCAGGCCTGCTTAGATTGAGGAAAAGTTCCCTCTTGTTTTGAAGTAGAGGGAGCTGATCCTGCACCTGCCTTGAAATTTCGAAAGGCACGAAAATTAGACTGTTTGGCCCTTGATTTGGCCCTGTCCTGAGGAAGGGTATGACCCTTACCTCCAGTAATGTCAGCAATAATTTCTTTCAAACCAGGCCCGAATAAGGTCTGCCCCTTGAAAGGAATGTTAAGTAATTTAGACTTTGAAGTCACATCAGCTGACCAGGAATTAAGCCATAGCGCCCTACGCGCCTGGATGGCGAATCCGGAATTCTTAGCCGTTAGTTTAGTCAAATGAACAATGGCATCAGAAACAAATGAGTTAGCTAGCTTAAGTGTTCTAAGCTTGTCAATAATTTCAGTCAATGGAGCTGTATGGATGGCCTCTTCCAGGGCCTCAAACCAGAATGCCGCCGCAGCAGTGACAGGCGCAATGCATGCAAGGGGCTGTAAAATAAAAACCTTGTTGAATAAACATTTTCTTAAGGTAACCCTCTAATTTTTTTATCCATTGGATCTGAAAAAGCACAACTGTCCTCAACCGGGATAGTGGTACGCTTTGCTAAAGTAGAAACTGCTCCCTCCACCTTAGGGACTGTCTGCCATAAGTCCTGTGTAGTGGCATCTATTGGAAACATTTTTCTAAATATAGGAGGTGGGGAAAAGGGCACACCGGGTCTATCCCACTCCTTACTAATAATTTCTGTAAGCCTTTTAGGTATTGGAAAAACATCAGTACTCACCGGCACTGCATAGTATTTATCCAGCCTACACAATTTCTCTGGCACTGCAATTGTGTCACAGTCATTCAGAGCAGCTAATACCTCCCCAAGTAACACACGGAGGTTCTCAAGCTTAAATTTAAAATTAGAAATCTCTGAATCAGGTCTCCCCGATTCAGAGACGTCACCCACAGACTGAAGCTCTCCGTCCTCAGGTTCTGCATATTGTGACGCAGTATCAGACATGGCTCTTACAGCATCTACGCGCTCTGTATCTCGTCTAACCCCAGAGCTATCGCGCTTGCCTCTCAATTCAGGCAATCTGGCTAATACCTGTGACAGGGTATTATTCATGATTGCAGCCATGTCCTGCAAAGTAATCGCTATGGGCATCCCTGATGTACTTGGCGCCATATTAGCGTGCGTCCCTCGAGCGGGAGGCGAAGGGTCCGACATGTGGGGAGAGTTAGTCGGCATAACTTCCCCCTCGACAGACCCCTCTGGTGACAATTCTTTTATAGATAAAGATTGATTTTTACTGTTTAAGGTGAAATCAATACATTTAGTACACATTCTCCTATGGGGCTCCACAATGGCTTTTAAACATAATGAACAAGTAGTTTCCTCTGTGTCAGACATGTTTGTACAGACTAGCAATGAGACTAGCAAGCTTGGAAAACACTTTAAACAAAGTTAACAAGCAATATAAAAAACGTTACTGTGCCTTTAAGAGAAACAAATTTTGGCAAAATTTGAAATAACAGTGAAAAAAGGCAGTTACACTAACAAAGTTTTTACAGTGTATGTAACAAGTTAGCAGAGCATTGCACCCACTTGCAAATGAATGATTAACCCCTTAATACAAAAAACAGATTAACAAAATGAAAAATATGTTTTTTAAACAGTCATAACAACTGCCACAGCTCCTACTTTTGAAGCCTTTTGAGCCCTTCAGAGATGTCCTATAGCATGCAGGGGACTGCTGAGGGAAGCTGAATGTCACAGTTTGTAATTTTAAGTGCACCAACTGTAACTTTTATACTATAACAGTGGAAAGCCTCTGTTTCTAGGCAAAAATAAAGCCAGCCATGTGGAAAAAACTAGGCCCCAATAAGTTTTATCACCAAAGCATATATAAAAACGATTAAACATGCCAGCAAACGTTTTATATTACACTTTTATAAGAGTATGTATCTCTGTTAATAAGCCTGATACCAGTCGCTATTAAATCACTGCATTTAGGCTTAACTTACATTAATCCGGTATCAGCAGCATTTTTCTAGCAAGTTCCATCCCTAGAAATATGTTTACTGCACATACCTTATTGCAGGAAAACCTGCACACCATTCCCTCTGTGAAGTTACCTCACTCCTCAGAATATGTGAGAACGGCAATGGATCTTAGTTACTTCTGCTAAGATCATAGAAATCACAGGCAGATTCTTCTTCTAATGCTGCCTTTGATAAAACAGTACACTCCGGTACCATTTAAAAATAACAAACTTTTGATTGAAGTTAAGAAACTAACTATAATACACCACTCTCCTCTTACTACGTCCATCTTTGTTGAGACTTGCAAGAGAATGACTGGGTATGGCAGTTAGGGGAGGAGCTATATAGCAGCTCTGCTGTGGGTGATCCTCTTGCAACTTCCTGTTGGGAAGGAGAATATCCCACAAGTAATGGATGATCCGTGGACTGGATACACTTAACAAGAGAAAAGGGATTTTATGTTAAATACCATGTTCTAATAAAGCACATTGCTGTTTCCTAGGGTACCAAGACAATGAAGCAAATTTGAGAAATAGAGCCTACAATTTTGAACTGTCCAATTTACTTCTATCTGAATCATGAAATATTATGTCCCTTTAAACTTTTATGTCCCTTTAATATGTATAACAAAGTTGAAGTGATTAAACATAATGCACTTCAGGTCTCTATGTAATAAAGGACAATTGGGTTTTTAGTAAAGGGATTAAAAATTTTTTTTTATTTATTTACAGTATATACCATAAATTATTAAAGTATTATTTTAAAGGGACAGTAAAAGTTTTGATTCAATTTTTTTTAATTTTGTGAAGCCATCCTCTTGGGATTTAACAATTTTTGTAACTAGTTCTTTAACAAGCACATCATATGCTCACTGTCTAATCACAGCAAACCTGATTGAACCATTCAACTACATGTAGCGCAAAAAAAGGCTATCCTTGTGTTACCTGATTCTGTACCAAATGCAGAACTATGTCACATTACAAATCTTTACAGTCCCTTTAACCTCTTAAGGACATATGACGGAATTTTTCCGTCATAAAACAATTGAGCAAACTGAAAGCTGTGTCCTTAAAGGGTTAATGCAAAATCTGCATGTGCTGATTTGTTAGTAACATTTTGTACCATTGACCCTAGATTGGTGGAGTTGTTGCCGATTTTGATTGGCTGAACAGTTTTGCCCTGCTCATAAACTACAAGGCTTGCAGCTCCTGAGCAGGACTTGAAATATTTGTTTATGCCCTTTGTAGGAGGTGCACACACAGTTATCTAGGGACAGGAAAGCAAACATGAGATCTACCCACTAAAAATGGGCCAGCTCCTAAGCTTACATTCCTGCTTTTCAAATAAAGATACCAAGAGAATGAAGATTTTTTTTAATAGTAGTAAATTAGAAAGTTGTTTAAAATTGCATGCTCTATCTGAATCATGAAAAATGTGTGTTTCATATCCCTTTAATGGGACAGTATACTGTAAAATAGTTTTTCCCTTAATGTGTTTACAATTGCGTTTTTTACCAACTGCAGAGTAAAAAATGTATGAAAATTAGCTTTTTAAGGCTTATTTGTGTATATTAAAGCTCTGATTTTGTGTTTTGAAGCCACAACCTAATAAAATGGGTTGAGCTTGTAGGTATAATCAGATCTCATTACTGTATCACATTGTGCACATATACCTGCTTCTTTATCTTATATCTGTCCATAAACCAATCACCAGTACTTTGAGAGAACAATGGAAAATCAACATTGTATTACCTTTTCTCTGCTATATCCGACTGGGAGTGTAATTTCTTCTGCTGGCTGTGTTTATAACGCTTATCTATAGCTGGTACGCGCGGCCACAAACTTTCAGGATAGGTGGGGATACCACATGCTAAATTAACAATTTCAAATGCCAATATAAGGGTAAAGGAGCTACTTGTAAACAATTTAATACACTCCAGCAGGTAAAGTGGATCATTGGGAACAAATTTAAGGGGAGAAAATTTTTGAGTAAACTGTCCCTTTAAGGTTGCATGATTTAGCAACACATGGATCTGCCAAAGCACTGACTTTAATTCGGGTTAACAGGAGCAACCCCTTGTGCCATGTTACAAAACACTGCATTCAAATTACTGCCACTGACCCCTTCACTTTGCACTGCAGGCTTGGCCTGATATGACCCAGTGAGGCTTACACAAATACATTTCAATAGCGCGCCATGCAGACCATTTCTTACTGGTCAACTCGATTATTTGCCAGAAGTCAATCAGACTTGTTCCTTTAGCATAGCACAGCAGCCTCCGCCTTTACTTTTTCTATCAATTGACGCTTACCCTCCTATATATACTATACCGCCATATCCATTGGGAGAGTACCCACTCAACCATGCTTTTCATAGGCCAATTGTGTTGTCTTTCAAAAATCATCTACATTGATTGGTTGAAATCGATGTCCCTCAAGATTCAATCCAGTAGCACTTTTCGTGTCCAACCATCAGACTGTTTAATGGCCTGCCCCTACACACACTGCGGTAGATAAAGCAGTATCCCTAGCAACTATCAGACTGTTTAATGACCTGCTATTTTACACACTGCGGTAGATAAAGCAGTATCCCCTAGCAACCATCAGACTGTTTAATAACCTGCCCCTACACACACTGCGGTAGATAAAGCAGTATCCCTAGCAACCATCAGGCTGTTTAATGACCTGCTACTTTACACACTGCGGTAGATAAAGCAGTATCCCTAGCAACCATCAGACTGTTTAATAACCTGCCCCTTCACACACTGCGGTGGATAAAGTGGTATCCCTAGCAACCATACTCTACTCACGTCCCAGTTTTATTTGTTTTCTTGGTTTCTTTATTTAAATGTAAGCTAAGGCATAGGAGTCGGCCCATTTTTGGTTCAGCACCTGGGTAGCGCTTGTTGATTGGTGGCTAAATTTAAACACCAATCAGAAAGTGATGCCCAGGTTCTGAACCAAAAATGGGCTGACTCCTATGCTTACATTCCTGCTTTTTTCAAATAAAGATACAAAGAAAATGAAGAAAAACTGATAATAGGAGTAAATTAGAAAGTTGCTTAAAATTGCATGCTCTATCTAAATCCTGAAAGTTAAAATTTGACTAGACTATTCCTTTAAAGGAACTCGAAAACTATATTTGTTGAACTGATCATAGCATATAATATTCTCAAATATCTAAAATTATCGATTTCCTCGCTTGAAGTTCCTTTCGAAGCTTTCCATGAAACTCAGTATGCAAGTCCGATCATAGAGTGCTATCTAGGTAGAACCTACGTGAATAGACACAAATAACTGCACATGCGCAGTTATGCATGCATGCTTTATAGTAAACAATCACTGTGGTGAAAGTATCAGGGTCAGTGATCTGCAGGATGCACTACTTCTTTGGGAAGAAAATGGAAAAGCTAATTTTCAGAGGGAAATTTAAGGAAGAGTAAGTAAAGTAAATAATTTATGCATATTGCAAAGATTTTTGTATTTTTACTACACATAAATTAAATATTTTATGGAGAATTAAAATTGAGCTTACGTCTAGTGATCTGTAAATTATTGACTCAGCTGAGTGCAGGTACGAAAATCCTATTAATCTGTCCTGGTAAAGGGATACTATTAACCAGTCCGTTCCATTGTTGTAATAAAAAAAAGCTCTCAGCAGTGGGGTATACTAAATAGAAATAATTGCAACGTGTGCTACTCCTCATTTTAAAAGGATTTTACCTTTTATTTATTTTTTGAAACGTCATTTGTGCAGGGTCCATTACTTCCTGTCACAGCCCTACAAGGGGACAGGGGTCTCTACAAGATGGTATATCAAGCTTGATGTCATAAATCTGGTTTGTTATTCAGTGAAATGTTTGCCCATGCTCAGAAGAGGACAGACTGTAACTTAAGTTACTAACATGTCAGCTCCCTCATAAACCTAAGGGCAGTGGCTATACTGAGAATTTCTGCAAGAAAACAAATAAGGTGTTTGTGGTTTTGTTTTGTTTTACAAAGTCTGTTTCTTTTTATAATAACTTTGGTTTAGTATATTTGTTTTTACTAAAACAGTATTGTTACATATTTCCTTAAGGATATTAAAAAGCTGGCACTAAGGTATACTGCTTTAAGTTACAGGATAAAAAAAATCATTAAAGGGACAGTCTACTCCAACATTTTTATTGTTTAAAAATATAGCTAATCCCTTTATTACACATTCCCAAGTTTTGCATAACCAACCCAGTTATATTAACCTTTTTAACGTGTCTATGACATTCTATTCCGTCCTAACCGCGCCAGGCTTTAGCGCCGTTAGGACGGAATATAACATCCTAACCGTTTGGCTGTCCTGAAGACGACGACGCTTCCAGGATGCGATCGCGGTGTGAACCGATCAAATCATTGAAATCTCACGATCGCAGGATTTCAATTTGTTTACATCGGAACGTTGTTCCGATGTAGACAAATTAACCCTGTCATCAAAGAGTTAATACACTTTTTACCTCTGTGATTACCTTGTATCTAAGCCTCTGCAGACTGCCCTCTTATCTTAGTTCTTTTGACAGACATGCATTTTAGCCAGTCAGTGCTGACTCCTTAATAACTCCACAGGAGTGAGCATAATGTTATCTATATGACAAACACGAACAAGAACTGTCTAACTGTGAAAAACTGTCAAAATGCACCGAGATAAGAGGCGGTTTTCAACGGTTTAGAAATCAGTTTGAGCCTACCTAGGTTTAGCTTTCAACAAATAATACCAAAGGAACAAAGCAAATGTGATGATAAAAGTAATTTGGAAAGTTGTTTAAAATTGTATGCCCTATCTGAATCATGAAAGTTTAATTCTTACTTGACTGTCTCTCTAAATATTTAGCCTTTAAAATCTTGCTGCATGTTTACTTGATGACTTCCAGTTATACAATACCATTATAGCATAGGACTTTGTCTGGCGTTATGTATATATTAAATAGGTTTATTGATTACTTTAATTCACTCATACACAATGTAGCAGGTCCATTATTTTAACTGCAGATATCTGTAGAGTTGCTTTTATTCTATTTTATATATCTGTACTTCATGAATCATTATATTCTCTTCCCCATCTACACAAATAAATGATAATTACACAGTGGGAATATTTTCTTTACTCTATTTTCTCTGTAATAAAACACTTTGCTAATTTATATCAGCTACACAGTTAACAGTTTAAGAAAACAGTGACAAAGCGGATGGGAAGGTAAAGTGTTACAAAAATGTGAGAGTTGATGAAATTGTGTCAGACATCATAGAATTACTTAAGTGTTTTCAAACTTGGCATTTCCTATAAAGAAAGAGAATTTAAATAAAGCATTCACTTAATAATTCATGGTAAAAGCGACATTTCATGTATGGCATTCAAGTTATATCTTTCTATTTTTGTGTTGAATTTAAATTGCAGATTTTTTTTTCTCCAGAACTAGGGCAAGACCACAACTGAACCATTAAACGGATATTAAAAAAATTATTTCATGATTCAGATAGAGCATGTGATTTTAAACAACTTTCTAATTGACTTCTATGATCAAATTTTATTCATTCTCTTGGTATCTTTTGTTGAAAAGCAGGGACAGATGCTTAGGAGCACTTATATGGCAGCGGTTTTGCAAGAATGTATCCACTAGAGGGCAGCACTATTTCCTGCCATTTAGTGCACCAGACATGGGAACGGAGTAAATTTGATAATAGAAGTAAATTGGAAACTTTTTTATAATGGTCTGTTCTGTCTTAATCACACAATAAATGTTTTGGGCTTCATATACCTTTGATTAGACACAATACAACATCACCAGATCAAAATAGCTACTAGATAATTACTGTCCCATACAGGGAGAGAACCATTATTAGCAACTGGAAATATTTCTGAGGGGGTCACAAAGGATTTCTATTAACTGTATTACAAATTTCTAAATAAGCTTAATATAATAATAAGCTTAATATAAAACAGTGTGCTTTATTGTTGTAGTAAAAAAGCACTAAGCAATGAGTTGTGTAATAAAAATCATTGCAATCATCATTTTGAAATGATTTATTGATTTTGTAACTTAATTTGTGCAGGGTCTATTACTTCCATTTACAGCCCCACAAGGTGGTTATGGTCTATACAGGAGAACAAATTAGTAGCTTTGACTTTGCAGTGGTTGATAGGAGACACCTGCACTAGCTCCAGTAAGTTTCTTGCTGCAAAAATAATGTGACAGTAGAACTTCAGGGCACAGAATAAATTATGAAAGTATATTGAAAAGTTGTTTTACTATGCAAATACTGGTTAATGACAGATACAATGCAAAAGTTAAGCAAATTAAAGAAAAATCCAGAATATTTCATCCCATAAAGCTATTAACTGATAAACGGATATAAATGTTATAATATTTTAAAATTACATACAAGTTTGTGTGTGTGTTTGTGTCTATCTATATCATCAGAAAAGGACCCATACTCTCTGGAGAACTTAAAACTTTTTCTTTCATGATTCAAATTTGCTTAATTGTTATTGTATTCCTTGTAGAATAGCATACTAAGGTAGGCTCAGGTGCAGAAATGCATTACTGGGAACTAGCTGCTGATTGGTTGAAAAATATATGCCTCTTGTCATTGGTTCATCTAATGTATTCAACTAGCTCACTGTAGTGCATAGCGGCTCCTTCAACAAAGCATACCAAGAGAATGAAGCAAATTTGATAATAAAAATACGTTTCTTGTCACTATTAGCGTGGGCCCTGCCGCTTGCCACCCTATTTTACCCTCCTTCCTCTCTTCTGTTCACCAGAAATAGCGCATTCTCACAGCAGGCAATGAAACTGCAATATTAATTACACAATCCCCATAGAAAGACCAGCAACATACAGGTTAGATCGCTGGTCCTTAAGGGGTTAAAATAGTATGTTGTACAGTGTTCTCTTTTCAACCTTTTTAGCAGGTGTACCACTCGGGTCATTTTACTGACCACATGGCTAAAAAATTGTGTAAATGTTTCCCTGGGATCCCCTTTGTTCAGAAATAGCAGACATATATGGCATTGGCATTGCTTTTTGGTAATTAGAAGGCCGCTAAATAATATATAATTTTTTAAAATATATTTTCTGCAGTGTAGGATCCCCCCCTTAACCCACAACCTCCCTGATCCCCCCCCCAAAAAAAAGCTCCCCCTTCTACCTATTAGCCGCCATCGTAGGTACTGGCAGCTGTCTGCCAGTACCCAGTTTGCTATAATTTTATTTATTTGGCAAACAAAAGTTTTTTTCTGTAGTGTAGCTGCTCCCCCCCCCCATTACCATACCGCCCAGATCGCTTTCCCACCTTGTACCCCACTTTCTACTATAGAAATCCCCCTCCCTCCTTCCCACTGACGCTCTACGCTTTTTTTTCCATAGCATAGCAGAGTGGCCCTCTCTGCATCGGTAACTCTACAACTCTATTTCTGCAGTGCCCCACTCGTGGGGCATGCAGAAATAGCACAATCTCGCTATTTTTAGTGAGATTGTGGCAAAGAGAAGCCCAGGGTACGACGCTGGTCCTTAAGGGTTTAATGACCAGCATTGTACTGGGTACAGCGTTGGTTGTTAAGGGGTTAAAGGGACAGTCTACTTCAGAATTTTTATTGATTAAAAAGAGAGATCCCTTTATTACTAATTCCCCAGTTTTGCATAACCAACATTGTTAGATTAATACATTTTTTACCTCAGTTATTACCTGGTTTCTAAGCCTCTGCAGACTGCCCCCTTTTATCTCAGTTCTTTTGATAGAGATGCATTTTAGCCAATCAGTGCTGACTCTTAAATAACTCCACGGAAGTGAGCACACTTTTTATCTATATGGCATACGTGAACTAGCAGTGTCTAACTGTCAAAAACTGTCAAAATGCACTGAGATAAGAGGCAGTTCAACTGTAAAGAAATTTATTTATTTATAAAATATTTTACCAGGAAGGATACATTGAGATTTCTCTCGTTTTCAAGTATGTCCTGGGACCACAAAACATTGCATTGATACAATAGTGTACAATAAAATACAAAAACAATAATAATACACAATCAGCATATGAGCCTACCTAGGTTAAAAGGACAGTCTAGTCAAAAATAAACTTTCATGAATCAGATAGGGCATGCAATTTTAAACAACTTTCAAATTGACTTTATCATTAAATTTGCTTTGTTCCCTTGGTGGTATTTTTCAAAGCTTAAACTAGGTAGGCTCAAACTGATTTCTAAACCGTTGAAAACCGCCTCTTAGCTCAGAGCATTTTGAAAGTTTTTCACAGTTAGACAGTACTAGTTCATGTGTGTCATATAGATAACATTGTGCTCACTCCCGTGAAGTTATTTAGGAGTCTGCACTGATTGGCTAAACTGCATGTCTGTCAAAAGCATTGAGATAAGGCGGCAGTCTTCAGAGGCTTGGATACAAGGTAATCACAGAAGTGAAAAGTATATTAATATAATTGTGTTGGTTATGCAAAACGTAAGTTGTTTAAAAATACATTCATAATCTCAAAATGTTTCAAGTCCATTTAAAGGGAAATTCCAGTCAAACTTATGTATGTTATACATACACACAGAGCCAATATGTTACATGTGATCCTGATAAAATGTTTATATTCCAAACATTTGACACGTTTTAATTTACGCAAATCTCAGCAAGCTATTAATGTTCTTTGAAATAAAGTCCAAGAATATGCAAACACACACACCGACATATGTATATTTTAGGTGCAAGAAGGTGCAAACAAAAATAACAGTAGTCTAGGTTCGGTAGTCATAAAATGACTGGCTCTAATGTATTAACACATGTAAATTGTCAATTATCTGCATTTCTTTGCTATAAGTTTATACATTTGTACATAGTAAACATTCTATGCTTTCCATAAGAAAAATCTGCATTGCTCGAGTTATCTGTGCCAGCGACAAATATGGTTCGGTTTCACTAACATGCAGTCACATAGCCGAAATTCCCACTAAGAGCGCTCCTGAGGACAATCCACTCAAATTTATGCAGAATTCACATTTCAAGATAAAACAAACAGACGGCCCTGGCAGATGGTCACTAAACGTACACTTGTGTGTCACTACGAGGAACACAGGGCAGATTTTCTGTAAACAATTTTACGAATACCTGTTTTATAAGTTACTTTGACAAATTAAATAAAAAATAGAGCATCTTCCTTTCAGTTACATTAAATGTGTACAAATTACATGATCTAACAAATTAAAGGGCCAGAATTGTTGAAAAACGAAATGCTACTAATTACTACTGATAGTATAATTAGTTAATTAATTATTGTGCTTGGTTTTGATATACTCTGCTATGCATGTAAACAAATATATACTATAATAATTAGCCAAGTTTACAGGGCTGCGAATCGTGAGATTGCAGAGTAGTGCAGCCTACAGCAGTGGGTCATTTTTTCTTACAGACCACATATTAAGAGGCACTTTTAATAACACCTAACAACTGGTAGTCATCAGTGGTAATTTCCAGGGCGGCGCAAATACACCGGCAGCATAGAGCAGGGGAGGGATATAGGGACGTCACAGGTGTGCTCATTCATCCATAGCCTGCTGTACTTTCTCTTTGGCCTATACTTGGCTGTATTATCCTTGTACAAGTTTGTCCTTTGCAGATATTTGTCTCAATTACCTTTCCACAAGTCTGGACCGTGCCCTTATCGGTTAGGTATGACTGGGAACAGCAACAAAGGATGCCAAGAGAACAAAGTAAATTTATTAGTGAATTGAAAAGTCTCTTAAAATTGCATGCATGCTCTTTTGTATTATACATTTTTAAGTTTGACTTTAATGTCTCCAAGTCTATATTAATGTCCTATTATACAAATTATGTGCAAGAAAAAATAATAATAATAAAGGGATATGAAACATTGTATCTTAATTAGAAAAATTATTTTAAATCAACGTAAACATAAAAAGAATCAGACTAAGTTAAAAAACAGCAAACAACTTACTTGTTTTCTTGCTAAATGAGCACTTAGTAATTCTAAGTGTAGACAGTGCCCACAGCTAGAAAAGGCAGCAGCAAAAGACCTCTACTAAACATATAAGCAAACGGATTGTAGCTAGCAGATATGTCTCCAAGCATTACTTCAAAGGAAAAACTGCTAATTTGCCTTCCTGTATAGACTACAGCCCATTTGTGGGGCTGTGAAAGGAAGTAATGGCTCTTGCACAAATGAAGAAAACAAAAACAGGAAACATCCTTTAAAAATTATAATTAAAACATATTGCAATAATTTCAATTAACCCTTAAAAGGGGAGATTTTCATGATATCTGAACTATGGCGCAAGTGAAATAATCAGCTAGTAGATGGGAGCAGGTTAATAACCATGGTTTTGATTCTACTTCTGTTACCTAATTTATTATTATCAGGTATTTGTAGAGCGCCAACAGATTCTGCAGCGTAATGTATTTTTTTCTTTTTGTATCCTTTGTTGAAAAGCATACCTATGTAGGCCCAGGAGCTGGGAACTTCTGCTGATTGGTGGCTGCACATATATATACCTCTTATAATTGGCTTACCAATGTGTTCAGCTAGCTCCCAGTAGTGCATTGCTGATCCTTCAATAAAGGATACCAGGAGAATGAAGCTAATTTGTAAAATTGATAACAGAAGTACATTTGAAAGTAGTTTAAAATTGTATGCAATCTATTTGAATAATGAAACAAAGAAAATTTGGTTTCATGTTCCTTTAAATATATAATTGATAACAAATAAATAGAATTTTCAGGGTGTAACATGAACCTCAAAATTACAAAACAATGATTAAGAAACCTACAGATTTAATAGGATAAATATTTTTATTTCTGTCTACCATGTGGAGACAGGCAGTCTTACTTACAAAATGCATGAACATAGCACATTTTGCCTTACTGGCAATCTCAGCACATCCTAAAACCTCAGAAGACTATGTACCAGCATGTGCACTTAAATCTCTGCATTTGATGTTCAAGTTGTAATTTGCAACCTCAAGATTTCATAAGCTATGGTGACCCATTTTTTATTCATACTAAAATTTCCTCTCATCTATACTGAAAGGCAGCATACTTATCAGTCATTTCCATCTGCTTAAAGGGACATTATATTTTTTTTATATATGCATAGTATATCAGCAATTAAGCACTGAAATGCCTACATACAAAATAAATGTAAGTGTTTAAAATTTGCAAATACCTGCACATTGTTACAACAAAGTTTAATAGCTAGCTAGTAGGCTAGCAACTTATCGATAGACCTGATAGTTACACACTTTGGTTGTAGGGTTACATCTACCTTTGTTCCAAATGTAAAAGGTACTTTTCAGTGCCGTTTTTTTCTAGCACCCCACAACTGCCAACTTTAACCCCTAAATACTGCTTTGTGCAGTTTTGTTTTATTAAAAAATGCTACTTTTTATTTAATAAAAAACTAAAGCACACTTTATTTTGGTGCCAATTTGGGGTACTTTTGGAAAATTAACCAGAGATCTGATCTCTGGTTAATTTTTGGAGCGCTAATTCCTACCGTGAGCTCATGGTAGCAATAACCAGCCACTTGTAATGGCTGGTTAGTTAACGGGTGAATTTGCCCCTTTACGGGCGCGCAATAAATTAGTGCTCCACTTGTAATCTGGCCCTAAGTATTCCGAGCATTAAAACGGAATTCTGTTTTCTTCCACAGCTTTTTTAAATCTATTTTTTTTTTGTTACATTAAAAAGTCTCTAAAATCATTCTTGTAAACATTCTTAATTGTTTTACGCTGCTGCACCTGTGCCCATATTCTCCAGACAGCTGACGTTTACACAACTTTCATCTTGTGTTGAATTTTTTCTAACACGTGCAACATTCTAGAGAAAATAAGCAGTTTTACTATAAGAGAACTGGTGTCTAACTGGGTAATGAAGGCAGCACCATATGATCTTTGGCAAGTACCTTTAAGACAACAATTAAGAACAAAAAATAATAATGATGCACGTGGTACTCATGTAGGGAGAAATAAGCTTAATTAAAAAAAACAGCACTACTGCAAATTTGAGCTGCCAAACGATTCTGTAGCATGCAAGACCCTGTGTGTATAATGTAGACTTGAGTATTGTATTTAAGATGTTTCCACAGGGCAACCCAACAAATTTTAGTGAAAATAGCCCACAATTTACCCTAACTTACCCTACTGGCCCTTCACTTTCCTCATCAGCATTTTTATTTATTCTATTTAGTAATTTTTTCATGTAAAGTTTGTGCAGCGAATTGTGGGCTTCACCAAATCACTTGAAAAAGAAAGTTCTACCTACCATTGTTTTCACTCAGCCATATTGGGCCGATTACAAGTGGAGCACTAATTAACGCTTCTGCGTAAATTGCGCTAGACGTAAGCTTTTTGCACAGAAAACACATTATTAAAACCTTTATTAAAAATGAATATTGCAAAGAGCTCCGATACACTTATATATGTCTATATATGTGTACATATGTATTTATATCTGTATCTATGTCTGTAAATACATATGTACACATATACACATATAAATACATTTGTACACATATAAATACATATATACACATATATAGACATATACACATATAAATACATATGTACACATATACACATATTAATACATTTGTACACATATAAATACATATATACACATATATAGACATATACACATATAAATACATATGTACACATACACACATATTAATACATTTGTACACATATAAATACATATATACACATATATAGACATATACACATATAAATACATATGTACACATATACACATATTAATACATTTGTACACATATAAATATATATATACACATATATAGACATATACACATATAAATACATATGTACACATATAAATACATATATACACATATATAGACATATACACATATAAATACATATGTACACATATAAATACATATATAGACATATACACATATAAATACATATATACACATATATAGACATATACACATATAAATACATATGTACACATATATAGACATATACACATATAAATACATATGTACACATATATTTTGGGGGCAATTCTGGGAAATTAAAAAATGACCTCTGGTTAAATTTTTTGAGTGCTAATTGTAATGACTGGTTATTTATCGTGCGTCAGTAAGCGGGTGAATTTGTTTATTTACGGGCGTGCGATAAATTAACACTCCACTTGTAATCTAGCCCTTAACCCCTTAATGACCGAGGACGTACGCCATACGTCCTCAGAAAAAAGGCAGTTAACGCCTGAGGACGTATGGCGTACGTCCTCGGTTTGGAAAGCAGCTGGAAGCGATCCTCATCGCTTCCAGCTGCTTTCCGGTTATTGCAGGATGCCTCAATATCGAGGCATCCTGCAATAACAATCTGTACCCCTCCGGTGCAGAGAGAGCCACTCTGTGGCCCTCTCTACACCGGACATCGATGGCCGCAATCGTTGGTGGGTGGGAGCTGCAGTGGGAGGCGGGTGGGCGGCCATCGATGGATTCAGAGTCACAGAGGGGGGCGGGATCGGGGGCGGGAGAGTCAGGGGCGCGCACAGACACTCGCGCGTGCACGGGGAATCGGCGGACGGGCGCATGCACGGGAGGGAGCGGGTGGGAACCGCTTACACTACAGAAATGATTATGTAATAAGTGGGAGGAAGAGGGGGAATAAATGCCCCCAAAAAGTAATCTAAGGGATCTGGGAGGGGGTGGGGGTAGGGGTTGGTCGTGGGGAAGCTACACTACAGAAAACTGTTAAAAAATTAAATAAAAAAGAGAAAAAAATATTGTTAACTGGGTACTGGCAGACAGCTGCCAGTACCCAAGATGGCCCCCAATAAGGCAGGGGGGGGTTAGAGAGCTGTTTTGGGGGGGGATCAGGGAGGTTGGGGGCTAAGGGGGATCCTACAAAGTAGCATATGTAAATATGCTAAAGATGTATTTTTTTTTTTTTTTTTTAAAAACTTTTATTTTAGTGCTGGCAGACTTTCTGCCAGTACTTAAGATGGCGGGGACAATTGTGGGGTGGGGGAGGGAAGGGAGCTGTTTGGGAGATATCAGGGGGTCTGATGTGTCAGGTGGGAGGTTGATCTCTACACTAAAGCTAAAATTAACCCCGCAAGCTCCCTACAAACTACCTAATTAACCCCTTAACTGCTAGCCATAATACATGTGTGATGCGCAGCAGCACTTAGCGGCCTTCTAATTACCAAAAAGCAACGCCAAAGTCATATATGTCTGCTATTTCTGAACAAAGGGGATCCAAGAGAAGCATTTACAACTATTTGTGCCATAATTGCACATGCTGTTTGTAAATAATTTCAGTGAGAAACCTAAAATTGTGAAAAATTTAGCGTTTTTTTTTAATTTGATTGTATTTGGCGGTGAAATGGTGGCATGAAATTAGGGCTGCAACTAACGATTATTTTCATAATCGATTAATCGGCCGATTATTTTTTCGATTAATCGACTAATCGGATAAAAAGAGAATCAATAATAGTTTTCTATGTTTTAAATAAAATCCACATAATGAGTGTTACAAATATAAAACTTCAGACTAAAACTTTACATTAACACAACTGTTTCTTCAATTTTTAAGCAGCAGAGCACAGTTTTATAATTAAACAAAACAAAACCACAAACTGTTTGAAAAGAGGTAGAACTAGAAAGAGTTAGACTATCACTGTTAATAACATTCTGTTATTCACTCTTTCAGAAACTTTGCATTGAAATGCAAAAATCTCAACATGTGCACATGCTTCTGGCTAAGGCTGGTTCTCTGTTTGCAGCTATATTTCCTGCAGCAGAGAAAAGGCTGTTGAGTGTATAAGTAGGGTTTTGCCAATTTCACCAAAGTGGGATATTTATCTTTGTTAGCTCTTCACCAATGCTAAGTGCTTTCTACCTTGGCAAGGGGCCTCTTAATAAAGTAACCCTTGACTTCATTCTAACATAAAAATATCTTGAATATCTATATGCAATGGTAAATAACCAGCTATAAGGTTAGTGGAAATATCTAGTCCGCTCTAAAAATAACGAATATATACTTATAAAGGTTGAATCTGGTACAGATCACAATTTAATAAAAATATAAAAAAACTACAAAAATCAAAAAGCGCTAAGGACTGAATATCAATAACAGGACAAAGCCTTACACATTTATTTATACAGTACATATAATCAGCAATAGCAAGCAATATGCTAATAATGGTGCAAACAGATAACAGTGCACATCAATTTAAATAACTCCCATCAATCTAGGGGCTAGGTGTAAACAACAAACTTGGCACTATATCATGCAAAGCATAGTTCCAAATCACCAGATTTAATATAAACAATCCAAATGATGACTATTATATCTGGGTTGCACATAAGCCAGGGGTAGTTGTAAACTTATGCTGTCCTGAAAAAGTGAAAAGTAGACTTCTGTAGATGTCCTTTAGGCTAAGGACATAACCATAAAACACAATACCATGTGCAGGAGTTCATTGGAGTGAAGCAGCTAGTGTTGTGCACAGACCAACTAATTGCAAACCAACTAATCGATTAATCGATTATGAGATTCGTTGACAACTATTTTCATAATCGATTATTATCGATTATGACGATTAGTTGTTGCAGCTCTACATGAAATATACCAAAATGGGCCTAGATCAATACTTGGGGTTGTCTACTAAACTACACTGAAGC